>NC_041380.1:363061210-363072247 GCF_002162155.2 Triticum dicoccoides | reverse complement strand
TCTCCCACCAACCACCTCTCCTCTCCCCCCGGGCGCCGCCGCCGGCCGCCGCCCAAGATTTCGGCGACAGCAGACGGCAGGAGCACGCCGGAAGGCCGCCACACGTAGGAGGCCTCCCCTCCTTTCCCCTCTGCGTCGGCGGGCCGCCGGATTTGCAGATCTGCGTCACTTCATCGCGGGCCGCCGGATTTGCCTTTTTCAGGCCGCCGGTTGCTGCCCCAGGCGATGGAGTGGTCGGAGAGCCTCTCCCGCAACCCAAGCAAGGGCGCACCGCCGCATGCAGGCACAGGTTCATCCGCCCGCCGCCACCGAAGGTTTGCGGGCATGGGCTTGTCCGGCCGTCCACCGGGCTCGGCGCTTGCGCAGTGTCTTTGTGGCTTGCCGATGCCGCTCATAGAGTGCGACGACTGCCCGCGCCAAGTGCTGCGGCTCACTCCGGGCACGCTGAAGCACCCCGGATGGGTGTTCTACAAATGCGAAAACGACGGGGTACGTGCACTTGCGGTACCTCGTTCCATAGCTCATTCTTTAGTTCAATTGTGATAGCTCACTTCGAGCTTGCTCAATGTTTTGTGTAGGATGATGGATGCTCATTTTGGTTTTGGGAAGGCCAATGCATTGATTTGTTGATAGAAAGAAACTTAATAGATGTTAGTGCATTCCTTAGTACAATCGAAGGCAATGATGCGGCGGCATGTGAAACTAGAGGGGAATCAACGTCTACTTCTTTGAAACCAAAGATGAAGAATGAAGAAAGCAAGATCAAGAATCCGCAGATCAACAATGAGTGCATGGAGAAGATATTGCTTCAACTAGTGGGAGCAGTTATGGAAGTTGGAAATCTTCTGAAATGCATACTTGTGGTTCTTGTTTTCTTTGGTTTTGTTATTCTAGCCAAGATTTGGTGATATCTTTTGTATGTAATGTTGTTGCAAAAGAAAAGAAAAGCATTATGCTAGATCAATTTAAGTTGCAAATCTAAGCTTTGCGGGCCGGGAGGAGCTGCGCCAGATGAGAACCCGCAGAAGCCGACCCGTAAAAAAGCATATTCGGCGAATATGCTTTTTTACGGGTCCATTATACAGAGTCTGCATCTGTGCCAGCCCGCGCCGGTCCGCAAAAGCGGTTTTACGCGAACTGCAAACACATTTTGCGGGCCAGCGAGATGCGGGGTCTGTTAGAGTTGCTCTTACGATTGAACCCCCTCGCTTCGCCTCTACGGGCCCCTCCTTGTGGTCCACCTTGTGCCTGTCCTGTCTCGTATGCATCATCTGTAAGCCAAATTTAGCTCAAAAAAATGTAAGCTAAATTTGCCTTTTTTATAATAAAAATAGGTAGGGCATTCTCTACCTTATGCATTCGAAACGGGCTAAATGCCCGAATGACCAAGGTCATTTACATGAAGATGATATTAGCACTGCACAGCGTATGCAGTAGGCCACCACCAAACCTACATAGCAAGTTCAGCAGAGGGAGGAATGAAAGGGCTCTATGAAACTATGTGGAGGTTATTACATTAGCCCATGATTGAAGTGTTTCTCTGGTCGTTTCTTCTGGAGCGCGCGTACTCCATAGTGTAAGCAGTGCAATGATCTCACCAAAGACACGTCCCTGCCGCCAGGATTCTCCCTTGAAAACTTGCGCGTTCTGAGCGTTCCAGAGAGCGACGATGCATGCCGCAAAGGGAAGGTGCCAGAACTTTCCATGCATAGCTCTCGGCTGCTCTAAGCTGAAGAAATCATGTACTGCTGTCGAGGAGATAGCCAGCTCCTTTAGCCCAACCTTGGTCCACACCGTTTCTACCAGCTTGCATCGGAGCAGAGCATGCTTTATGGTTTCTGCAGCTGGGCATAGGTCATAGCCATTGTGCGTTACAACTTTTACCCAATGTTTTCGTAGCATGTTATCCCTTGTGTTCTGTCTGTCTCTGAATGCAAGCCACAGACAGACACGGTGTTTGTCTGGTATGATCTTGTCCCATATATATGGTGCCAAAGGACAATAGTTCTTCCCCTGGAGCTGAGAAGCTTGTAGAAGTACACTGTCGATAGTTTCCTGTCATCAGTAATAGGTAGCCTGGTATCTAACTTGCTCACTTGTAGTTGTACATTCCATAAAAAACCATTGAGTTCTTCCAGTTCTTGAGATGCTAGAAGAGATAGATTCAGGTATAACTAAAGTGTCCAGTTACCATCGTTGTACCGGGAGGCGACTGTGCAGAATTTGGATATGGAGAAGGTGAACAACGTTGGAAAAGCAAATATAAGTCGACCACAATCCAGCCACGGGTCAAACCAGAAGGATATAGCACGTCTGTCTCCTAGCTTGCACTTAGTGGCCTCCAAAATCAACTGTAGGGAGGATTTGAGGCACTGCCAAGTAGCCATATCCCCACTGTGCTGTTGGGGAACGCAGTAATTTTAAAAAAATCCTACGCACACGCAAGATCCATCTAGGTGATGCATAGCAACGAGAGGGGAGAGTGTTGTCCACGTACCCTCGTAGACCGTAAGCAGAAGCGTTATGACAATGCGGTTGATGTAGTCGTACGTCTTCACGATCCGACCGATCCTAGCACCGAAGGTATGGCACCTCCGCGATCTGCACACGTTTAGCTCGGTGACGTCCCATGAACTCTAGATCCAGCTGAGTGTCGGGGAAGAGCTTCATCAACACGACGACGTGATGACGGTGATGATGAAGTTACCGACGCAGGGCTTCGCCTAAGCACTACAACGATATGACCGAGGTGGAAATCTGTGGAGGGGGCACCGCACACGGCTAAGAGATCAACTTGTATGTTTATGGGGTGCCCCCTCCCCCGTATATAAAGGAGTGGAGGAGGGGGAGGGCCGGCCCTCTATGGCGCACCCAAGGGGGGAGTCCTACTCCCGGTGAGAGTAGGATTCCCCCTTTCCCTTGTTGGAGTAGGAGAGAAGGAAGGGGAAGAAAGAGGGAAGGAAGGGGGGCCCACCCAATTCGGATAGGTCTAGGGGGGCGCGCCCTCCACCTTGGCCTTCCTCTCCTCTCTTCCACTAAGGCCCAATAAGGCCCATATACTCCCCGGGGGGTTCCGGTAACCCCCTGGTACTCCGGTAAATGCCCGAACTCACCCGGAACCATTCCGATGTCCAAACTGAAGGAAATATGCCCTAGAGGCAATAATAAAGTTATTATTTATTTCCTTATATCATGATAAATTTTTATTATTCATGCTAGAATTGTATTAACCGGAAACTTAGTACATGTGTGAATACATAGACAAACAAAGTGTCACTAGTTTGCCTCTACTTGACAAGCTCGTTTAATCAATGATGGTTATGTTTCCTAACCATAGACATGAATTGTCATTTGATTAATGGGATCACATCATTAGAGAATGATGTGATTGACTTGACCCATCCGTTAGCTTAGCACGATGATCGTTTAGTTTGTTGCTATTGCTTTCTTCATGACTTATACATGTTCCTATGAGTATGAGATTATGCAACTCCCGAGTACCGGAGGAACACTTTGTGTGCTACCAAACGTCACAACATAACTGGGTGATTATAAAGGTGCTCTACAGGTGTCTTCGATGGTACTTGTTGAGTTGGCATAGATCGAGATTAGGATTTGTCACTCCGATTGTCGGAGAGGTACCTCTGGGCCCTCTCGGTAATGCACATCACTATAAGCCTTGCAAGCATTGTGACTAATGAGTTAGTTGCGGGATGATGTATTACGGAACGAGTAAAGAGACTTGCCAGTAACGATATTGAACTAGGTATGAGGATACCCATGATCGAATC
Organism: Triticum dicoccoides; assembly: GCF_002162155.2. Lineage (NCBI taxonomy): Eukaryota > Viridiplantae > Streptophyta > Magnoliopsida > Poales > Poaceae > Triticum > Triticum dicoccoides. The sequence goes on along the minus strand of NC_041380.1, from coordinate 363,068,456 downwards.
TCGGGCAAGTAACATACCGATAACAAAGGGAACAACGTATGTTGTTATGCGGTTTGACCGATAAAGATCTTCGTAGAATATGTAGGAACCAATATGAGCATCCAGGTACCGCTATTGATTATTGACCGGAGATGAGTCTCGGTCATGTCTACATAGTTCTCAAACCCGTAGTATCTGCACGCTTAAAGTTCGGTGACGATCGGTATTATGAGTTTATGTGTTTTGATGTATCGAAGGTAGTTCGGAGTCCCGGATGTGATCACAGAAATGACGAGGAGTCTTGAAATGGTCGATACATAAAGATTGATATATTGGATGGCTATATTCGGACACCAGAAGTGTTCCGGATGGTTTTGGAGAAAACCAGAGTGCCGGAGGGGTTACCGGAACCCCCCGGGGAAGTATTGGGCCTTAGTGGGCCTTAGGGGAGAGAGAGGGCAGCAGCCCAGGAGGTGGCACGCCCCCTCCCATGAGGAGTCCGAATTGGACTAGGGGAGGGGGCGCGGCCCCTCTTTCCCTCTCTCTCTCCCTCTCTTTCCTCTCCCCTTTCCCCTTCCTAGTAGGACTAGGAAAGGATGAATCCTACTCCTACTAGGAGGAGGATTCCTCCTCTCCTTGGGGCGCACCAAGGCCGGCCGGCCTCCCCCCTTGCTCCTTTATATACGGGGGCAGGGGGCACCCAAAGACACACAAGTTGATCAATTGATCTTTTAGCCATGTGTAGTGCCCCCCTCCACCATAATCCACCTCAGTCATATCGTAGCGGTGCTTAGGCGAAGCCCTGTGTCGGTAGCATCATCATCACCGTCATCACACCGTCGTGCTGACGGAACTCTCCCTCGAAGCTCTGCTGGATCGGAGTTCGTGGGACGTCACCGAGTTGAACGTGTGCTGAACTCGGAGGTGCCGTACGTTTGGTACTTGGATCGGTCGGATCATGAAGACGTATGACTACATCAACCACGTTCTCATAACGCTTCCGCTTATGGTCTACGAGGGTACGTGGACGACACTCTCCCCTCTGGTTGCTATGAATCACCATGATCTTGCGTGTGCGTAGGAATTTTTTTGAAATTACTGCGTTCCCCAACAGTGGCATCTGAGCCAGGTTTATGCGTCGATGTTATATGTACGAGTAGAACACAAAGGAGTTGTGGGTGTGGGTATATACATATTGCTTGCCGTCACTAGTTCATTCTTGATTCGGTGGTATTGTTGGATGAAGCGGCCCAGACCGACATTACGCGTACACTTACGCGAGACTGGTTCTACCGACGTGCTTCGCACACAGGTGGCTGGTGGGTGTCAGTTTCTCCAACTTTAGGACGTCTAACTTGTTTTTGCAAGTCTTATTGTGATGTGATATGGTCAAGACGTGATGAGTTATGAGATGATCATGTTTTTGTAACGAAGTTACCGGCAACTGGCATAAGCCTTATGGTTGTCTCTTTATTGCATAAGATGCAAGCACCAAATAATTGCTTTACTTTATCGCTATGCGATAGCAATAGTTGCAAGAGCAATAGTTCGCGAGACGACCATGTGATGACACATTGATAGAGATCAAGATGATGGAGATCATGGTGTCATGCCAGTGATGATAGAGAACATGATGGTGCTTTGGAGATGGAGATCAAAGGCACAAGATGATGATGGCCATATCATATCACTTATATTGATTGCATGTGATGTTTATCTTTAAAGCATCTTATTTTGCTTAGATCGACGGTAGCATTATAAGATGATCTCTCACTAATTTCAAGGTATAAGTGTTCGCCCCGAGTATGCACCGTTGCGAAAGTTCGTCGTGCCGAGACACCATGTGATGATCGAGTGTGATAAGCTATATGTTCACATACAACGGGTGCAAGCCAGTTTTGCACACGCAGAATACTCGGGTTAAACTTGACGAGCTTAGCATATGCAGATATGGCCTCAGAACACTGAGACCGAAAGGTCGAGCGTGAATCATATAGTAGATATGATCAACATAGTGATGTTCACCATTGAAAGCTACTCCATCTCACGTGATGATCGGACATGGTTTGGTTGATATGGATCACGTGATCACTTAGATGATTAGAGAGATGTCTATCTAAGTGGGAGTTCTTCAGTAATTTGATTAATTGAACTTTAATTTATCATGAACTTAGTCCTGATAGTATTTGCATATCTATGTTGTAGATCAATAGCTTGTGATGTAGCTCCCCGTTTATTTTTTGATATGTTCCTAGAGAAAAATAAGTTGAAAGATATTAGTAGCAATGATGCGGACTAGCTTCGTGATCTAAGGATTATCCTCAATGCTGCACAGAAGAATTATGTCCTTGATGCACCGCTAGGTGACAGACCTATTGCAGGAGCAGATACAGATGTTATGGACATTTGGCAAAGCTCGGTATGATGACTACTTGATAGTTTAGTGCACCATGCTTTATGGCTTAGAACCGGGACTTCAAAAATGTTTTGAATACCATGGAGCATATAAGATGTTCCAAGAGCTGAAATTTGTATTTCAGACTCATGCCCGAGTCGAGAGGTATGAGACCTCTGACAAAGTGTTTTACCTACAAGATGGAGGAGAATAACTGAACCAGTGAGCATGTGCTCAGAATGTCTGAGTACTACAATCACTTGAATCAAGTGGGAGTTAATCTTCCAGATAAGATAGTGATTGACAGAGTTCTCTAGTCACTATCACCAAGTTACTAGAACTTCATGATGAACTGTAATATGCAAGGGATAACGAAAACGATTCCCAAGCTCTTCATGATGCTGAAATCGACGAAGGTAGAAATCAAGAAAAGCATCAAGTGTTGATGGTTGACAAGACCACTAGTTTCAAGAAAAGGGCAAAGGGAAGAAGGGGAACTTCAAGAAGAACAGCAAGCAAGTTGCTGCTCAAGTGAAGAAGCCCAAGTCTAGACCTAGTCCTAAGACTAAGTGCTTCTACTGCAAAGGAAATGGTCACTGGAAGTGGAACTGCCCTAGATACTTAGCGGATAAGAAGGATGGCAAAGTGAACAAAGGTATATTTGATATACATGTTATTGATGTGTACTTTACTAGTGTTTACAGCAAACCCCTTGGTATTTGATACTAGTTCAGTTGCTAAGAGTAGTAACTCGAAATGGGAGTTGCAAAATAAACAAAGACTAGTTGAGGATGAGGTGACGATGTGTGTTGGAAATGATTCCAAGGTTGATAAGATCACCATCGCACACTCCCGTTACCTTCGGGATTAGTGTTGAACCTAAAATAAATGTTATTTGGTGTTTGTGTTGAGCATAATATGATTGGATCATGTTTATTGCAATACGACTATTCATTTAAGTCAAAGAATAATTGTTATTCTGTTTACATGAATAAAACCTTCTGTGGTCATACACCCAAGGTGAATGGTTTATTGAATCTCGATCGTACTGATACACATATTCATAATATTGAAGCCAAAAGATGCAAAGTTAATAATGATAGTGCAACCTATTTGTGGCACTGCCGTTTAGGTCATATTAGTGTAAAGCGCATGAAGAAACTCCATGCTGATGGACTTTTTGAATCACTTGATGCTTGCGAACCATGCCTCATGGGCAAGATGACTAAGACTCCATTCTCCGGAACAATGGAGTGAGCAACTGACTTATTGGAAATAATACATACTGATGTATGCGATCCGATAAGTGTTGAGGCTCGCAGCGGGTATCGTTATTTTCTGATCTTCACAGATGATTTGAGCAGATATGGGTATATCTACTTGATGAAACATAAGTCTGAAACATTTGAAAAGTTCAAGTAATTTCAGAGTGAAGTGGAAAATCATCGTAACAAGAAAATAAAGTTTCTACGATATGATCGTGGAGGAGAATATTTGAGTTACGAGTTTCGTCCTCATTTGAAACAATGCGGAATAGTTTCGCAACTCACGCCACCTGGAACACCACAACGTAATGGTGTGTCCGAACATCGTAACCGTACTTTATTAGATATGGTGCAATTTATGATGTCGCTTACCAATTTACCACTATCATTTTGGGGTTATGCATTAGAGACAACTGCATTCACGTTGAATAGGGCACCATCTAAATCCGTTGAGATGACGCCATATGAACTGTGGTTTGGCAAGAAACCAAAGTTGTCATTTCTTAAAGTTTGGGGTTGCGATGCTTATGTGAAAAAGTTTCATCCTGATAAGCTCAAACCCAAATCGGAGAAATGTGTCTTCATAGGATACCCAAAGGAGACAGTTGGGTACACCTTCTATCACAAATCCGAAGGCAAGAAATTCGTTGCTAAGAATGGATCCTTTCTAGAGAAGGAGTTTCTCTCGAAAGAAGTGAATGGGAGGAAAGTAGAACTTCATGAGGTAATTGTACCTTCTCCCTTATTGGAAAGTAGTTCATCACAGTAATCTGTTCCTGTGACTCCTACACCAATTAGTGATGAAGCTAATGATGATGATCATGTAACTTCAAATCAAGTTACTACCAAACCTCGTAGGTCAACCAGAGTGAGATCCGCACCAGAGTGGTACGGTAATCCTGTTCTGGATGTCATGTTACTTGACCATGATGAACCTACGAACTATGAGGAAGCGATGATGAGCCCAGATTCCGCAAAATGGCTTGAGGCCATGAAATCTGAGATGGGATCCATGTATGAGAACAAAGTATGGACTTTGATTGACTTGCCCAATGATCGGTGAGTCATTAATAATAAATGGATCTTCAAGAGAAAGACGAACGTTGATAGTAGTGTTACTATCTACAAAGCTCGAATTGTCGCAAAATGTTTTTGACAAGTTCAAGGTGTTGCTTACGATGAGATTTTCTCACTCGTATCGATACTTAAAAGTCTGTCCGAATCTTGTTAGCAGTTGGCGCATTTTATGAAATTTGGAAAATGGATGTCAAAATTGTATTCCTTAATGGATTTCTTAAAAAGAAGAGTTGTATATGATGCAACCAGAAGGTTTTGTCGATCCTAAAGGTGCTAACAAAGTGAGCAAGCTCTAGCGATCCATCTATGGACTGGTGCAAGCATCTCGGAGTTGGAATATATGCTTTGATAAAGTGATCAAAGCATATGGTTTTATACAGACTTGTGGTGAAGCCTGTATTTACAAGAAAGTGAGTGGGAGCACTACAACATTTCTAATAAGTATATGTGAATGACATATTGTTGATCGAAAATAATGTAGAATTTTCTGGAAAGCATAAAGGAGTGTTTGAAAATAGTTTTTCAAAGAAAGACCTCGATGAAGCTGCTTACACATTGAGCATCAAAATCTATAGAGATAGATCAAGACGCTTGATAAGTTTTTTCAATGAGTACATACCTTGACAAGATTTTGAAGTAGTTCAAAATGGAACAATCAAAGAAGGAGTTCTTGCCTGTGTTGCAAGGTGTGAAGTTGAGTAAAGACTCAAAACCCGACCACAGCAGAAAATAGAAAGAGAATGAAAAATCATTCCCTATGCCTCAGTCATAGGTTCTATAAAGTATGCTATGTTGTTTACTAGTCCTATTATATACCTTAGCATCTTTCTGGCAAGGGAGTACAATAGTGATCTAGGAGTAGATCACTGGACAGCGGTCAAAATTATCCTTAGAGGACTAAGGAAATATTTCTCGGTTATGGAGGTGATAAAAGAGTTCATTGTAAATAGTTACGTCGATGCAAGCCTTTTACATCGATCTAGATGACTCTAAGTATCGATTTGGATACATATTGAAAGTGGGAGCAATTAGCTAGAGTAGCTCCGTGCAGAGCATTGTAGACATAGAAATTTGCGAAATACATACGGATATGAATGTTGCAGACCTGCAGGCTAAACTTCTCTCACAAGCAAAACATGATCACTCTTTGGGTGTTAATCACGTAGTGATGTGAACTAGATTATCGACTCTAGTAAACCCTTTGGGTATTAGTCACATGGAGATGTGAACTGATCACATAAAGATGTGGACTAGATTATTGACTCTAGTGCAAGTGGGAGACTGCTACCTCTTGAGCACTGCGTTGGTTTTCCCCGAAGAGGAAGGGATGATGTAGCAAAGTAGCGTAAGTATTTCCCTCAGTTTTTGAGAACCAATGTATCAATCCAGTAGGAGGCTACGCGTGAGTCCCTCGTACCTGCAGAAAACAAATAAATCCTCGCAACCAACGCGATAAGGGGTTGTCAATCCCTACACGGCCACTTACGAGAGTGAGATCTGATAGATATGATAAGATAATATTTTTGGTATTTTTATGATAAAGATGCAAAGTAAAATAAAAGGCAATGAAAATAACTAAGTATTAGAAGATTAATATGATGAAGATAGACCCGGGGGCCATAGGTTTCACTAGTGGCTTCTCTCAAGAGCATAGGTATTCTACGGTGGGTGAACAAATTATTGTTGAGGAATTGACAGAATTGAGCATAGTTATGAGAATATCTAGGTATGATCATGTATATAGGCATCACGTCCGAGACAAGTAGACCGACTCCTGCCTGCATCTACTACTATTACTCCAATCATCGACCGCTATCCAGCATGCATCTAGAGTATTAAGTTCATGAAAACAGAGTAACGCCTTAAGCAAGATGAGATGATGTAGAGGGATAAACTCATGTAATATGATGAAAACACCATCTTGTTATCCTCGATGGCAACAATACAATACGTGCCTTGCTGCCCCTACTGTCACTGGGAAAGGACACCGCAAAATTGAACCCAAAGCTAAGCACTTCTCCCATTGCAAGAAAGATCAATCTAGTAGGCCAAACCGAACTGATAATTCGAAGAGACTTGCAAAGATAACCAATCATACATAAAAGAATTCAGAGAAGATTCAAATATTGTTCATAGATAGACTTGATCATAAACCCACAATTCATCGATCTCAACAAACACACCACAAAAAGAAGATTACATCAAATAGATCTCCACAAGAGAGGGGGGAGAACATTGTATTGATGTCCAAAAAGAGAGAAGAAGCCATCTAGCTAATAACTATGGACCCGTAGGTCTGAGGTGAACTACTCACACTTCATTGGAGGGGCTATGGTGATGATGTAGAAGCCCTCAGTGATGGATACCCCCTCCGGCGGAGCTCCGGAACAGGCCCCAAGATGGGATCTCGTGGATACATAAAGTTGCGGCGGTGGAATTAGGGTTCTTGGCTCCGTATCTAATTGTTTGGGGGTACGTAGGTATATATAGGAGGAAGGAGTACGTCGGTGGAGCAATAGGGGGGCCCACG
>NC_041380.1:362990528-363060929 GCF_002162155.2 Triticum dicoccoides | reverse complement strand
CGTGGTGTCCTCCTTTGTTTCTTGACGTAGGGTCCAAGTCTCCTGGATCATGTTCGGTGAGAAAATCACGTTCCCGAAGGTTTCTTTCCGTTTGGACTCTGTTTGATATTCCTTTTCTTCAAAACCCTAAAATAGGCAAAAAAACAACAATTCTGGGCTGGGCCTCCGGTTAATAGGTTAGTCCCGAAAATAATATAGAAGTGGATAATAAAGCCCAATAATATCCAAAACAATAGATAATATAGCATGGAGCAATCAAAAATTATAGATACGTTGGAGACGTATTAGAGACTGAAGGAAATATGCCCTAGAGGCAATAATAAAGTTATTATTTATTTCCTTATGTCATGATAAATGTTTATTATTCATGCTAGAATTGTATTAACCGGAAACTTAGTACATGTGTGAATACATAGACAAACAAAGTGTCACTAGGTTGCCTCTACTTGACTAGCTCGTTAAATCAATGATGGTTATGTTTCCTAACCATAGACATGAGTTGTCATTTGATTAACGGGATCACATCATTAGAGAATGATGTGATTGACTTGACGCATCTGTTAGCTTAGCACGATGATCGTTTAGTTTGTTGCTATTGCTTTCTTCATGACTTATACATGTTCCTATGACTATGAGATTATGCAACTCCCGGGTAACGGAGGAACACTTTGTGTGCTACCAAACGTCACAACATAACTGGGTGATTATAAAGGTTCTCTACAGGTGTCTCCGATGGTACTTGTTGAGTTGCCATAGATCGAGATTAGGATTTGTCACTCTGATTGTCGGAGAGGTATCTCTGGGCCCTCTCGGTAATGCACATCACTATAAGCCTTGCAAGCATTGTGACTAATGAGTTAGTTGCGGGATGATGTATTACAGAACGAGTAAAGAGACTTGCCGGTAACGAGATTGAACTAGGTATGAGGATACCGATAATCGAATCTCGGGCAAGTAACATACCGATGACAAAGGGTACAACGTATGTTGTTATGCGGTTTAATCGATAAAGATCTTCCTAGAATATGTAGGAACCAATATGAGCATCCAGGTTCCGCTATTGGTTATTGACCGGAGACGAGTCTCGGTCATGTCTACATAGTTCTCAAACCCGTAGGGTCCGCACGCTTAAAGTTTGGTGATGATCGATATTATGAGTTTATGTGTTTTGATGTACCGAAGGTAGTTCGGAGTCCCGGATGTGATCACGGACATGACGAGGAGTCTCGAAATGGTCGAGACGTAAAGATTGATATATTGGACGGCTATATTCGTACACCGAAAGTGTTCCGGATGGTTTCGGAGAAAACCGAAGTGCCGGAGGGGTTACCGGAACCCCCCCCCCCCCCCGGGGGGAAGTATTGGGCCTTAGTGGGCCTAAGGGGAGAGAGAGGGAAGCAGCCCAGGAGGTGGTGCACCCCCTCCCATGAGGAGTCCGAATTGGACTAGGGGAGGGGGGCGCGGCCCCTCTTTCCCTCTCCCTCTCTTTCCTTCCCCCTTTCCCCTTCCTAGTAGGACTAGGAAAGGATGAATCCTACTCCTACTAGGAGGATTCCTCCTCTCCTTAGGGCGCACCAAGGCCGGACGGCCTCCCCCTTGCTCCTTTATATACGGGGGCAGGGGGGCACCCAAAGACACACATGTTGATCAGTTGATCTTTTAGCCGTGTGCGGTGCCCCCCTCCACCATAATCCACCTCGGTCATATCGTAGCGGTGCTTAGGCGAAGCCCTGCGTCGGTAGCATCATCATCACCATCATCACGCCATCGTGCTGACGGAACTCTCCCTCGAAGCTCTACTGGGTCGGAGTTCGTGGGACGTCACCGATCTGAACGTGTGCTAAACTCGGAGGTGCCGTATGTTCGGTACTTGGATTGGTCGGATCGTGAAGACGTACGACTACATCAACCGCGTTCTCATAACGCTTCAACTTACGGTCTACGAGAGTACGTGGACGACACTGTCCCCTCTTGTTGCTATGCATCACCATGATCTTGCGTGTGCGTAGATTTTTTTTTGAAATTGCGTTCCCCAACACAAACATAGCCTTCCAATATATCGATATTTATGTCTCGACCATTCCGAGACTCCTCGTCTTGTCCGTGATCATATCCGGGACTCCGAACTACCTTCAGTACATCAAAACACATAAACTCATAATACCGATCATCACCGAACGTTAAGCGTGCGGACCCTACGGGTTCGAGAACTATGTATACATGACCGAGACTCATCTCCGGTCAATAACCAATAGTGGAACCTGGATGCTCATATTGGTTCCTACGTATTCTACGAAGATCTTTATCGGTCAAACCGCATAACAACATACGTTGTTCCCTTTGTCATTGGTATGTTACTTGCCCGAGATTCGATCGTCAGTTTCTCAATACCTAGCTCAATCTCGTTACTGGCAAGTCTCTTTACTCGTTCCATAATGCAACATCTCGTAACTAACTCATTAGTTACATTGCTTGCAAGGCTTATAGTGATGTGCATTACCGAGAGGGCCCAGAGATACCTCTCCGATACACCGAGTGACAAATCCTAATCTCGATCTATGCCAACTCAACAAACACCATCGGAGACACATGTAGAGCGTCTTTATAGTCACCCAGTTACGTTGTAACGTTTGATAGCACACTAAGTGTTCCTCCAGTATTCGGGAGTTGCATAATCTCATAGTCATAGGAACATGTATAAGTTATGGAGAAAGCAATAGCAATAAACTGAACGATCAAAGTGCTAAGCTAACGGATGGGTCAAGTCAATCCCATCATTCTCTAATGATATGATCCCGTTCATCAAATGCCAATTTTTTTTCTATGGCTAGGAAACTTAACCATCTTTGATTAACGAGCTAGTCAAGTAGAGGCATACTAGTGACACTCAGTTTGTCTATGTACTCACACATGTACTAAGTTTCTGGTTAATACAATTCTAGCATGAATAATTATCATTTATCATGATTTAAGGAAATATAAATAAAAACTTTATTCTTGCCTCTAGGGCATATTTCCTTCAGTCTCCCACTTGCACTAGAGTCAATAATCTAGATTACATTGTAATGATTCTAACACCCATGGAGTATTGGTGTTGATCATGTTTTGATCGTGAGAGAGGCTTAGTCAATGAGTCTGCAACATTTAGATCATTATGTATCTTGCAAATCTCTATGTCTCCCTCCTTGACTTGATTCTAGATGGATTTTAAGCGTCTTTTGATGTGCTTAGTTCTCTTGTGAAATCTGGATTCGTTTGCCAAGGCAATTGCACCAGTATTGTCACAAAAGATTTTCGTTGGACCCAATGCACTAGGTATGACACCTAGATCGGATATGAAATCTGATGTCTACTACACAACCTTCTTCTTGTAGATGTTGTTGGGCCTCCAAGTGCAGAGGTTTGTAGGACGGTAGCAAATTTCCATCAAGTGGATGACCTAAGGTTTATCAATCCGTGGGAGGCGTAGGATGAAGATGGTCTCTCTCAAGAAACCCTGCAACCAAATAACAAAGAGTCTCTTGTGTCCCCAACACAACCAATACAATGGTAAATTGTATAGGTGCACTAGTTCAGCGAAGAGATGGTCATACAAGTGCAATATGGATGGTAGATATAGGTTTTTTAATCTGAAAATATAAAAACAGCAAGGTAACTAATGATAAAAGTGAGTGTAAATGGTATTGCAATGCGTTGAAACAAGGCCTAGGGTTCATACTTTCACTAGTGCAAGTTCTCTCAACAATAATAACACAATTGGATCATATAACTATCCCTCAACATGCAACAAAGAGTCACTCCAAAGTCACTAATAGCGGAGAACAAATGAGGAGATTATGGTAGGGTGCGAAACCACCTCAAAGTTATCATTTCTGATTGATCTATTCAAGAGTCTGTAGTAAAATAACATGAAGCTATTCTTTCCGTTCAATCTATCATAGAGTTCGTACTAGAATAACACCTTAAGACACAAATCAACCAAAACCCTAATGTCACCTAGATACTCCAATGTCACCTCAAGTATCCGTGGGTATGATTATACGATATGCATCACACAATCTCAGATTCATCTATTCAAACTAATACAAAGTACTTCAAAGAGTGCCCCGAAGTTTCTACCAGAGAGTCAAGAAGAAAACGTGTGCCAACCCCTGTGCATAGGTTCATGGGCGGAACCCGCAAGTTGATCACCAAAACATACATCAAGTGGATCAATAGAATACCCCATTGGCACCACGGGTATCCCATGCAAGACATACATCAAGTGTTCTCAAATCCTTAAAGACTCAATCCGATAAGATAACTTCAAAGGGAAAACTCAATCCATTACAAGAGAGTAGAGGGGGAGAAACATCATAAGATCCAACTATAATAGCAAAGCTCGCGATACATCAAGATCGTATCACCTCAAGAACACGAGAGAGAGAGAGAGAGATCAAACACATAGCTACTGGTACATACCCTCAGCCCCGAGGGTGAACTACTCCCTCCTCGTCATGGAGAGCGTCGGGATGATGAAGATGGCCACCGGTGAGGGTTCCCCCCTCCGGCAGGGTGCCGGAACAGGGTCCCGATTGGTTTTCGGTGGCTACAGAGGCTTCTGGCGGCGGAACTCCCGATCTATTCTGCTCCCCGATGGTTTTAGGGTATATTGGTTATATAGGAGGAAGAAATACGTCAGGGGAGCCACGAGGGGCCCACGAGGGTGGAGGGCGCGCCCCCTGCCTCGTGCCTTCCTCGTTGCTTTTCTTACGTACACCCCAAGTCTTCTGGATTGCTTCGTTCCAAAAATAACTCTCCCAAATGTTTCATTCCGTTTGGACTCCGTTTGATATTCCTTTTATGCGAAACATTGAAACAAGGGAAAAAACTGAAACTGGCACTGGGCTCTGGGCTCTGGGTTAATAGGTTAGTCCCAAAAATCATATAAAATAGCATATAAATGCATATAAAACATCCAAAGTTGATAATATAATAGCATGGAACAATCAAAAATTATAGATACGTTGGAGACGTATCAGCATCCCCAAGCTTAATTCCTGCTCGTCCTCGAGTAGGTAAATGATAAAAACAGAATTTTTGATGTGGAATGCTACCTAACATATTTATCCATGTAATTCTCTTTATTGTGGCAAGAATATTCAGATCCATAAGATTCAAGAAAAAAGTTTAATATCGACATAAAAACAATAATACTTCAAGCATACTAACTAAGCAATCATGTCTTCTCAAAATAACATGGCCAAAGAAATCTATCCCTACAAAATCATATAGTCTAGCTATGCTCTATCTTCATCACACAAAAAATTAAATCATGCACAACCCCGATGACAAGCCAAGCAATTGTTTAACACTTTTGATGTTCTCAAACTTTTTCAATCTTCACGAGCGTGAGCCATGGACATAGCACTATAGGTGGAATATAATGCTGGTTGTGGAGAAGACAAAAAGGAGAAGATAGTCTCACATTGAAAGTGTGTTATATCGACTAGAGGGGTGGTGAATAGGCGATTTTTATGAAAGTCTTCAAAACATGGAAGTTTCGAAGACAAACTATAGAAATAAACCTATTACCATGCAGCGGAAGGTAGACTACACTAGGCAAACCATAGTCAAGTATTCAATGAAGTGAAAGCACAATGACTAATAGCAGCAATGTCGTGAGGATCAAGTAGGAAGATATTATGAAGCCAAACAGAACACACAGTCACTTAGTGAAGACAGAAGATAGTGCAATCATACAATGACTTCACAAGAACCAACAGTAAGTAAAGGGAAGGGAAGGATGAAACCAGTGACTCGTTGAAGACAATGATTTGTTGGACTAGTTCCAGTTGCTGTGACAACTGTACGTCTGGTTAGGGCGGCTAGGTATTTAAACCTAAGGACACACAGTCCCGGACACCCAGTCCTGAACACGCAGCTCAGGACACCCAGTCCTCACCGTATTCCCCTTGAGCTAAGGTCACACAGACCTCGCCCAATCACTCTGGTAAGTCTTCAAGGTAGACTCCCAAACCTTCACAGACTTCGTTCACTGGCAATCCACAATGTCTCTTGGATGCTCAGAACACGACGCCTAACCGGTTGGAGGATTCACAGTCCTCAAGTGTAATAAGTCTTCAGATCACACAGACAAGAAGACTTAAGTGATGCCTAATTCTCTTTGGCTCTGGGTGGTTAGGGCTTTATCCTCGCAAGGAATTCTCTCTCAAAGGCTTCGAGGTGGGTTGCTCTCAAACGACAAAAGTCGTACTCTAACTCTGAGCAGCCAACCGTTTATGGTTGTAGGGGGTGGGCTATTTATAGCCACTAGGCAACCCGGCCTGATTTGTCCGAAATGACCCTGGGTTACTAAGGAACTGAAACGTGTTCCAACGATCAGATTTCAAATTCACACGGCAACTTTACTTGGGCTACAAGCAAAGCTGACTTGTCCGACTCTGGACAAGATTCGCTCTCATAGTCTTCACTCGAAGACATAGGTTTTAGTTAAGCATCACTTCAGTCATTCTGACTGGTTCTCTTGGACCCCACTTAACAGTACGGTGGTTCCTATGACTCAACAAAGAAGAAAAAGAACTACGAAGGATCTAAGTCTTCGAGCTCCATAGGCTTCATGCGATGTCTTCTCTTGTCATAGTCTTCAATGTGAATATCTTCATATACCACCTTTGACATCAATGTCTTCATACATTTTTAGGGGTCATCTCTGGTAGGAAAACCGAATCAATGAGGGACTTCTACCTGTGTTATCCTGCAATTCTCACAAACACATTAGTCCCTCAACTAGGTTTGTCATCAATACTCCAAAACCAACTAGGGGTGGCACTAGATGCACTTACAATCTCCCCCTTTTTGGTGATTGATGACAAACTAGTTGAAGTTTTCAACGGGGAATATAATATGTGAAATTGTAAAGGATAAGGAATTGTCTTCATAAGTTGCAAGGGCTCCCCCTCAAGATGTGCATATAAGTAATTTGCTTTTGGAATGCAAATGCACATGGCAGGTTGTGCTTGTGGAGATCCTCTTCAACTTATGATGACAATCCACTATGCATGTGAAGGTATGTGAAGATAATGACATGCATAATGGAAAATGGACGTCTGCAAAATGATCTAAGTGCGGAATTTATCGTCGCACATGCGGAATTTATCATCGCATCACGAGGTGGCAAATAAGTAGCAGACGACCATCGAGTTTAAGTGTTACAACTCAAAGAACCAACTGTATCAAAGCAAACGAGAGTTGTAAACACGAAGCAAAAAGTATAAAGCACCCGCCCATATGGACCCGCTTGAGGACTATCAAACTCATATGCTTCTCCCCCTTTTGTCAGTAAGGACCAAAAAGGTTTGAAGACATAGAGCATCTACTCGTTCCCATGAAGAGTAGGTGAAGCAGCAGGGTCGTCGGTGGTGTTCAACGGTGCAGACGAACTTGGAGCAGTGTCGAAGCGTGCTGAAGGAGGTGGCGGTGAAGTAGCATCGTCTTCATCCTCGATCACTCTGGCATTCACAGTTGCAGCAGAGGAAGAGAACTCAGAGTCTTCAAGAGATGGAGTTCATCGCAGCACTGCCCTTCGAGGAGGTGTGGAGTCAAACTTGAAGCGTTCAGAGAAGCCATCCTCTTGAAGATCATCTTCAGAACACATCAGCGTCAGCCCTTTCCATGTGTGTCGAGAGGTTTCGTGGGCAACAAAGGCATTCTTGGTGGCAAGATTACGAATGCGATTAACATCCACCAAGAGGCTTTGCATTTGACGCTTCAGCCAGTCATGATGGCTATCCTTTTTCTGATGAAGAGCCACAAGAAGCTCTCGGTCATTGAGAACACGAGTGCGCTTCTTGGGTCGTTGGCCAATTGTGCTATCAGTGGCTTCAGTGAGAGCAGGATGCGGTGCACGTGTAGTGCCAGCCAAAGGATACACACGAGTGACTGCTTCAACTCCTTCAATGTTCTGAGAAAAACTTTGATGCTCTGCATTATGAAGACTTAGAGGTTCCTTGGCAGGCTCAGGATAGATGGCTTCAATAGACATATCCACATCAGGCAGAAAGATCCGATGATTGTGAGCAGACGGCTGATATGAGATAGCGGAGTGAAGTTTGATCAACCGCATTACCCATGGGGCGTAGAACTTCAAGCCAAAAAGATCAGAGCCTGATGCAGCAAGTTGGCGAATGAAGAAGTCCTGTGCATTGAAGCATTTGCCATGAAGAATATAGAAGACCAAAGTCTTCATTGCACCTTCCAGCTTGACATGTGGAGAATGTCCTTTGATGGGCCAGAGAGTTTGCCGTATGATGTGATAAGTAGTCCTTGGCAGATACTCAAGGTCTTCAACGAAGAACTCCTTGGGATATGCAGCATCTTGGGGCAATGGCTTCATCATACTGAGCATCTGACTCATGTTAGGTTCAGGCTTCTGAAAGATGCTCTCCACAGCTTCACTGTGAAGTTGACAGCCAGATTCGAAGAGATCGCCAGGAGTGGGTAGACCAGTGAGCTCAATGATATCAAAGGCTTTGGCTTCGTGATGAACATTTCCTATCATCCACTCCAGGACCCAAGTCTTCGGATCTCTGTTGTACCCACGGATGTGAAGTGTGGCATAGAATTGGAGCAGCAACTCTTCATTCCAATGCTCTTGGTCGGTGATGAACGGCAGCAATCCAACCTCTTTGAAGCAATCCAGAGCTTCTTCCAGACAGGGCAGACCAGCTATTGCTTCAATGTCAAGACGCTTATGTGGGAAGATGCGACCTTGATTGTATAGAATGCAGGAGTAATAGCTTCGCTGCGGATAGCTCCAGAACCGATCAGATGATATTCTTTCCCTTGAGTAGGGGTTCCTGGAGCTATTGAAGAAAGTGTTGTCTGCTTTGAAGCCATTGACACTGAAGGATCTAGGTGCTGATGCAGGACCTGGGAACCTGGGCAATCTTGGGATTGGCTTCTGTACCTGAGGCCTGTGCTCAACATGATAGTCAAACTGAGGACCAGCAGCAGGCGCAGGAACAAAAGCAATGGGATCAGTGGCTTCGCTGACTTCTGGTGCTTGGGTTGGTGAAGGCTCCACATTAGCTTCAGCCATGACAGCGTCAGTGGCTTCATTGGGGTTGGTGGTGGCAGCCTCAAGATTCTCAACCTCCACTTGATGAGCTGGAGGGTCGGTCACAGTCATGTTCTCCTCGAGAACAGCTTCTTGGTGGGACGGGGGAGTAGCAGCTTTTGGGGTTTCTTCTTCATCGTCTAATGCAGCCGGAATGTCTTCAGCAGCTTTAGCTTCAGACTCAGAGACTGGAGGCCTTGGTCCTTTGTGAAGCCTGCGTAACACTGGCGATGCTTGTGGAGTTGGAGTTGGCTGGGCCTCAAAGTCTTCTTCCTCTTGTGCTTGTGGGCGATCAACCCATGATGCATCCTGAGCAATTGGCGTCAGAGGACGACCAATGCTGATGAGTTTGTTGTGTGTTAGCACAGGCGATGATACCTGTTGGTGCTCGAGCTGAGGAAGAACTGCATCATCTTCAACATGGTCATGGTGACCAATGTCTTCAGCAGCGATGGGATCAGCTGCTGGAAAGTCTTCAGCTTCATGAGCCTCTGTGAAAGCAGGCTCATGGACAGTCAGTTAACGTTCTTGAGGTTCAGCGTCAGGGCGAACCATGGAGATGGGTTCAACAATCAAGGGCTCTGTGGGAGCAGCCCTTTCTTTCTTGGTCTTCCGCTTCTTCTTGGAGGGAGCAGTAGCAGAGGCTTCAGGATATTTCCTCTTTCTGGCTTCAGCCTCAGCAGTCCTCGTCTTCTTCAGCTCTGAAGCGGTTGACCAGGCCTTTGGCTTCGAGCCAGTCATGCTAGTTGGGAAGACAATGGGATCTTCCTCCTGCCTTGGTGCGTCAGGTTCAGCCATAGCGGGCTTTTTCTTCTTCTTTGCAGCCATCCTGGGGTCGATGCCAGGATGCCCAAGGGCCTTGCGCTTCTCAGCCTCATTGTAGGCTTGCACACACTTGTCAGCCAGGCTCTTCATGCGCTTATGAGAGCCTTGAGCTTCTTCACGCTTGTTGAGAAAGGCTTCTTTAAGCTCGTGCAGCATGAGCTTGAAGTTCTTGACCTCTTGTACACTGAGCTTGGCCATATGCTTCTTGAACTGAGCCTTTTCATAGTCAATCTTTTGCTTCAGTTCGACGATGCGCTGAGCGAGAGCTAGCTCTGAAGCAATGGCACCATGGAAGGCGACACTGAGACCAATGGGAAGTTGCAGGTCTTCGAAGCTGAGGTTGGGCGTTTCAAACCACTCATCAATGAAGTCATGGATGATTGCCACGTCAAAGAGAGGCAAATTGTTGAAGATTTCTGCTTCTTCTTTGCTCTTGATCAGCTGCTCAAGAGCGTCATCTGCAATATCTTCATCACTGAACAGATCAATGGCATCGTTGCGCAGAATGGCAGTAGCAGTCAGTTCTTGGCCGGTGTGTGGCAGAGGCATCTTGACCTTCTGGGGCTTGGAGATGCATGACAAATCTTCAGACTGCACACTATCTTCAGGAGGTGCAGTGGCCAATGGCTTCACCCGTGAGATTTTTGGTGCAGAGGCAGGCTTTGAAGCTTTTGGCTGCTTTAGTTTCTTTGGCTTCGGCGCTGCAGACGCTTCATCTGATTCAGCGTCATCTGCAGGCTCATTCACGGCTGTCCCTTGAACCAAGATATGGGTGATGAGACCTTCAAGGTTGTAGAAAGGACCGACGACATTGGGTTCTGCATCTCGTGTGCCATCAGCCCGGGGAGCAGAAGGACCAGGGTTGAAGTCTAGTCCCAATGACTTCTTGTTCTGCTGTGCTGAGTTCTGGGCAAACTGGAAGTTGCGCTTGAACAGATTGTCGTCACGACACCATAGTAGTGACGATGAGTGTGCATCTGCAGGCTGTGGCACACGGACCATGCAGGGATAGAAGCCTTGTTCAATGGCTTCATCTCTGGTCCTGGGTTGAAGATTTTTGTAGAGGATGCCTCCCCATGGTCGCTTGATGGCATTCTTTTTAGCATATTCCTTTGTCACAAATCTGTACTTGAACCACTGTTCTACCCAATAGCGTCGAATCCATTGGATTCGTGTCTTGCGCTGATTGTAATCCTCTTCAGGATCTGTCTTGTACAGCTCTGAGAGGTCATCGGGAAGATCTCTTGATGTTTCTCCTTGATGCTTTCTGCCACCCTTCCTTGCTGATTTCTCTGAAGCCATGAACTTTAAACTGAATGGCTTCAATGCGTTCAAAAGCTTCAAGGGCTTCCGCTTGCTGGACAGACAGGAACTGGCTTCGGGAGAGTTTATGTGATACTGTAAGAATTCTGCAAATGAATGCAGACTATGAGAACCAAGGGATTCTCCCACGGACATGTACCTGTGATAGCATTAAGGTGCGAGGGAAGGGGAAGAAGTCATATGCATTCTCAGAAGATTTTGAAGATAAATCAGTTTAGAAGACATTGACCTCATCGTGCGAAGACATTCACTCATAGATAAGGAGTTGGTTCCAGATTTGTACGAATCCACGGATCAGTACAAGTGAGGAATCTAACTACTTTGTGAAGCATAAGTGAATATACTAGGCATGTTATGAGATGCAGTATGAAAGAGATCCAACTTGTGTGAATAGAAACTGCTTGTGGTAGAAAGTGATAAAGCTATAGGATCAAAGGGGCTATAAAAAGGAAGTTTTATTTACCACACGAAGAACTGCTAGATGGAGTGGAAGAGGAGGCCGAGCAGTTCGATCGTTCGTGCCCTAACTTGGCGACGGAGGACACCTACGGCAACGACAGAGAAGACGATGTCCGCGGTCGGCGTGAAGACGGCGTCGGAGAGGTTGCGGCAGCGAAGCGCTTCGTCGCCGGCATCGTCGAGGACTAGCGGTGGCGCTAGGGTTCGTGCGAGAGTGGAAGAAGAGATAATGACTGCTGTGAGGTGTGTATTTATAGGTACAGGGGCGGCACTGCGTTATTACACAGGTGCCCCTGGCGATTCACATCTGAGGAACACGTGGACATCATGCAGCATATCGGGGGTTGTTCCACGTCCCATGAACGCCTGGATTGTCGGGTGGTCGTTCCCACTTCTCTGGGTTTCAGGTGAAGGAATGAGCATTGAAAACAGACTTAATGTTTGTCTCTGTATCTTCTGCTGACAAGGACGCAGAGAAGACATTCGACAGTTTCAATAGAATGCATATGATTTGGAGAGATAGAGTTTGAGATAGAAAGCAAAGAGAGATTAGGGTTCGATCACATTCACTTAGTTCAAAAGATTCAACAAGAAGACATAGCTATAAGTGAATGTTGTAGAGGACAGAACACTAGTATATATATATATAATCAACATAGTGAAGATAATCATGAAGACATGTTGAGATTGAAGCCAAACCAAATGTGAAGACATAGCAAATGTAACGCCATGAGTGAAACACTTCAAACAGAACATTTGGTGGTGGCGTTACCCACCGTATAGGAAGTATTAGACCCAGACACGGCGCACAATTATCGTGGCGCTCCGAAGTCAAATTCCATATTAATGTATTCACACTTAGAATGTATGTCTTCATTGATTGAAGATATACTTTACTTCGTGTGTTGCACATCTAAGTCATCAATATGCATAAGTGTTAGGATGTGTGCCTGATCACAGGACATTTGAGGATTCCAAGATATTTAGCTCACACCGTAACTTGCAAAATCTCTTTTCATCCAAGGGCTTGGTGAAGATATCTGCCAATTTCTCTTCAGTGTTGACGTGTATGATATCAATATCTTCCTTCACAACATGATCTCTGAGAAAGTGATGACGAATTTCAATGTGTTTTGTCTTCAAGTGCTAAACTGGGTTGTTGGCAATCTTGATGGTGCTTTCGTTGTCGCAGTAGAGTGGCACTTGCTTCAGATGAATGCCATAGTCCTTGAGTGTTTGCTTCATCCACAAAAGCTGAGCGCAGCAAGATCCAGCAGCAATGTATTCAGATTCAGCAGTGGAGAGAGATACACAGTTCTGCTTCTTTGAAGACCAACATACAAGCGATCGTCCCAGAAAATGACATGTGCCTGATGTAGACTTGTGATCCACTTTGTCACCAGCATAATCAGCATCCGAGAATCCAACCAGATCAAACTCTGAGCCCTTTGGATACCATAGTCCTAGAGTTGAGGTGTGAGCCAAATATCGAAGAATTCGCTTCACAGCTAAGTGATGCGACTCCTTTGGTGCCGCTTGAAATCGAGCACACATGCAAACACTAAGCATAATATCTGACCTAGATGCACATAGATAAAGAAAAGAACCAATCATGGAGCGGTATACCTTTTGGTCGAACTCTTTACCATTGTCGTCAGGACCCAGATGATGCTTGGCTGGCATTGGCGTCGTGAAGCCTTTGCAGTCTTGCATACCGAACTTCTTCTGCCAATCTTTGAGATACTTCTCTTGAGATATGAAGATGCCATTGTGTTGCTGTCGTATTTGAAGACCGAGGAAGAACTTCAGCTCTCCCATCATGGACATCTGATATTGCTCTTGCATCATATATCCAAACTCTTCACTGTACTTCTGATTGGTGCAGCCAAAGATAATGTCATCCACATATATTTGGCACACAAACAGTTCACCATCATATATCTTCGTGAAGAGAGTGGGGTCGAGGGAACCAGGTATGAAGCCTTTGCTCTTCAGGAAGTATTTGAGTGTGTCATACCAGGCCCGAGGGGCTTGTTTGAGGCCATACAGTACCTTGTTGAGCTTGTATACCATGTCAGGATGTTTTGGATCTTCGAAGCCAGGCGGTTGTGCAACATACACTTCTTCTTCAATCTTGCCATTGAGAAAGGTGCTCTTCACATCCATTTGATATAGAAGTATGTTATGATGATTTGCATAGGCCAGCAGTATGTGTATGGCTTCAAGTCTAGCCACAGGAGCGAATGTTTCATCGAAGTCAATGCCTTCCACTTGAGTATATCCTTGAGCAACGAGACGAGCTTTGTTTCTGACAACTTGACCATGCTCATCTTGCTTGTTGCGGTATATCCATTTGGTGCCTATTATGTTGTGCTTCCGAGGATCAGGACGCTTAACCAATTCCCATACATTATTCAGCTCAAACTGTTGAAGCTCTTCTTGCATAGCTTGAATCCATTCAGGTTCCATGAAGGCTTCTTCGACTTTCTTGGGTTCTGTTATTGAGACGAATGCGAAGTGCCCACAGAAATTTGCTAGCTGAGTTGCCCTTGAACGAGTGAGCAGACCGGGTGCATTGATGCTATCAATTATTCTCTCAATCTGCACTTCATTGGCAACACGAGGATGTAGAGGGCGAAGGTTTTGCTCTTGCTGATCGTTGTCATTGTTAGTGGGATTGTCTTCAGGCTGAGCATTGTCTTCAGGTTGATCAGGTGCGGAGATGATAAGTTCCTCTTCAGGTTGAGCTTCAGAGGGTATGATTTCTCCGGTTCCCATAAGCTTGATTGATTCGCTGGATGGAACTTCATCTAGCACATTTGGGAGGTGCTCTCTTTGTGAACCGTTAGTCTCATCAAACCGCACATCCACTGTTTCAACCACTTTATAATGAAAGAGATTGAAGATTCTGTAGGAGTGCGAATCCTTTCCATATCCAAGCATAAAACCCTCATGTGCTTTTGGTGCAAATTTTGAAGTGTGATGTGGATCCTTGATCCAGCACCTGGCGCCAAATACTCTGAAGTAACTAACATTTGGCTTCTTGCCAGTAAGGAGCTCATAAGATGTCTTGTTCAGAAGCTTGTGAAGATAAACACGATTGATTGTATGGCATGCAGTATCAATGGCTTCAGGCCAGAATTTTCTTGGAGTCTTGTATTCATCTAGCATCGTTCGGGCCATCTCAATGAGTGTTCTGTTCTTGCGTTCGACGACGCCATTCTGCTGTGGCGTGTACGGAGCTGAAAATTCATGTGTGATGCCCAAAGTATCAAGATATGTATCAAGGAAAGTGTTCTTGAATTTAGTGCCATTGTCACTTCTGATGTGCTTTATCTTGGCGCCATAGTTATTCATTGCTCGATTGGCAAAGCGTCTGAAGACATCCTGCACTTCAGTCTTGTAGAGGATTATGTGCACCCAAGTATATCTAGAATAATCATCAACAATGACAAAGCCATAGAGACAAGCAGTAGTAGTAAGAGTTGAGTAATGAATGGGACCGAAAAGATCCATGTGGAGCAGTTTGAAGGGTCGAGTGGTTGTCATGATTGTCTTCGAGGGATGTTTGGCCCTCGTCATCTTTCCTGCTTCATAGGCACCGCATAAGTGATCTTTCTTGAACTTGACGCCCTCGATGCCTATGACATGCTTCTTCTTTGCAAGGGTGTGGAGGTTCCTCATGCCAGCATGCCCTAGCCTCCGATGCCAGAGCCAGCATTCTGAAGCTTTTGCTAGAAGACATACGGCAAGCTGTGGTCCTGTTGAGAAATCTACCACGTACAAATCATCTTTCCGATACCCTTCAAACACTAGAGACTTGTCAGATTCCATTAGAACAAGGCAGCGATATTTTCCAAACATTACGATCATGTTCAAATCGCAAAGCATTGAGACAGACATTAAGTTGAAGCCAAGGGATTCAACAAGCATGACTTTATCCATGTGTTGATCCTTTGAGATTGCAACTCTACCTAGACCCAATACCTTACTTTTACCAGTGTCAGCAAATGTGATGTGACTCTTGTCGGATGGACGTAAGGTTGAGTCCATAAGAAGGCTTCTTTTGCCAGTCATGTGATTGGTACACCCACTATCAATAATCCATTCTGAAGACGCTGGTGTCGTACCCTACAGTGCAGTTAGGGGGATAGGCTTCACGAAGAGAATTGTGAAGCAAAAACATTTGACGAACCAGTGGGTTATGACAGCTTAGATCCAGATTAGGACTAATAGGGAGAGTAGCAAGCGATTCAGGAACGAAGTACATAGTAAGACCATTCGGGCATTTGATCTTGCGCCCTACAAGATGTTTAAGGTCCCCAGCAATAGCGTCAGACGATTTTGGTTTTCTGCTGGAGACCTTTCCCTGCAAAAGAGAGTTAAGCTTTCTTAGCCACCCACATCTTCAAGGGTGGCTTAGAAGCAATAAGTCTAAGTGCAGCGTCTGAGAACTTTGGCTTTGGAGCCTTAGCAAAAAGTCTTGCAGGCAGACAATAGTACTCATAAGAATAAGCAGAATAATTCTTGGTCTTATGAACATGGCGGTTCGATGAACCGCGCTCATATTCACAGGCCTGAGTATGGTTTCTCTGCAAAACATTTGCGTTAGTGTGACTCGGGTGAGTCCTCTGTCTGTATGAAGCCTTTGGGCCATATGAAGCCTGTGGTCTGGGGTTTGTCTTCTTCATCTGTGGTGTCATGATGACATTCACAGGAAGATTTTCCAAACACCTTTTCGGCACCCAGATCTTCTTCATAGGTGGTCCATTCCTGCAGTTAGTACCAATGTACCTGGCAAACACTTCACCATTCTGATTCTTAAACAGTTTATAGTTTGCATCAAAGGATTCATCAATGATAATGGGGTTAGCACAAGTGAAGCCAGATAGATTGGATGGATCTGCTGAAGGTTCCTTTGTAGCAACCCATGTGGTTTTGGGGTACTGCTAAGGTTTCCAGTAAGAGCCATCGGCATTCATTTTCCTTACGAACCCAACACCCTCTTTCCTTGGGTTTTGGTTCAGGATCTTCCTTTTGAGGACATCACATAGTGTCTGATGCCCTTTGAGACTTTTGTACATCCCTATTTCAAGCAATGTCTTCAACCTAGCATTTTCATCAGCAATAGCAGTGGTATCCTCAGCAGAGGGGTTAGTTACCACATCAACAGTTGAAGATATTGCAACAGTAGCAGCAGTAGAACACTCAGCAACAGAAGTAGCGTTGTCACGCTCGATGCATTTAAGACATGGTGGTTCAAATCCTTCCTGAGCAGAACTGATCTGTTTGGCGCGAGGTGACTCATTTTCCTTTTGAAGATCTTCATGAGCCACTCTCAATTTCTCAAGATCTTGCTTCCTTTGAAGATAATCATAGGAAAGCTTTTCATGAGTTGTTGAGAGCGTTTCATGACGACTTTCAAGTTCCTCATACTTAACGTGAAGATTTTTTATGTCTTCAATTAAGGACTCAGATCAAGTCATTTCAGCGCCTAACAGATCATCGCTTTTGTCTAACAGTTTTTGAATATGTTCCATGGCTTTCTGTTGTTCAGTTGCAATTTTAGCAAGTGTTTTGTAGCTGGGTCTTGAATCACACTCAGAGTCATCGTCACTAGATGTTTGATAGTGAGTAGTGCATGTGTTTACCTTGGCACCGCGTGCCATGAAGCAGTAGGTAGGAGCGGAGTAGTCCTTGTCATTTGCATCGGTGTCGGTGGTGAAGTCATTGTCTTCAGTGTTGAAGATGGACTTGGCAATGTATGTTGTAGCCAGACTTGCAATGCCATAATCGGACTCCTCCTCAGACTCCACCTCCGCCTCCTCAGAAGCGGTCTCCTCCTCTGAATCCATTTCCTTGCCAACAAATGCACGTGCCTTGCCAGGTGAGCTCTTCTTGTGTGATGAAGATTTTGAGGAAGACTTGGAAGAAGACTTTGAGTATTTCTTCTTCTCTTGTCGTCAGAGTCATATTCCTTGCTCTTCTTCTTCTTTTTGTTCTCATTGTCCCACTGCGGACACTCAGAGATGAAGTGGCCAGGTTTCTTGCACTTGTGACATGTTTTCTTCTTGTAGTCATGAGCAGAAGCTTCATCATTCCTTGAGCTTGATCGTGAAGACTTTCTGAAGCCTTTCTTCTTGGTGAATTTTTGGAACTTCTTCACAAGCATAGAAAGTTCCCTTCCAATGTCTTCATGATCATCAGAACCGCTGTCAGATTCTTCTTCAGACGAGGAGACAGCTTTTGCCTTCAAGGCACGAGTTCGCCCATAGTTTGGACCGTAGATATCTCTTTTCTTAGAAAGCTGAAACTCATGTGTGTTGAGCCTCTCAAGTATGTCAGACGGATCGAGTGTCTTGAAATCAGGACGTTCTTGAATCATCAGGGCTAGGGTGTCAAACGAACTGTCAAGTGATCTCAGTAGTGTCTTGACGACTTCATGCTTGGTAATCTCAGTAGCGCTGAGGGCTTGAAGCTCATTTGTGATGTCAGTAAGTCGATCAAACGTGAGCTGGACATTCTCATTGTCATTTCGCTTGAAGCGGTTGAAGAGGTTGCGAAGAACACTGATTCTCTGATCTCTCTGGGTTGAGACGCCTTCGTTGACCTTGGAGAGCCAGTCCCAGACTAGCTTAGATGTTTCCAAAGCACTCACACGGCCATACTGTCCTTTGGTCAGATGACCACAGATGATATTCTTGGCAGTAGAGTCCAGTTGAACGAACTTCTTGACATCAGCAGCAATGACACCTTCTCCAGCCTTGGGAACGCCGTTCTTGACGACATACCATAGGTCGACGTCAATGGCTTCAAGATGCATGCGCATCTTATTCTTCCAGTAGGGATATTCAGTTCCATCAAAGACAGGGCACGCAACGGAGACTTTAATTATCCCCGCAGTTGACATAGCTAAAACTCCAGGTGGTTAAACCGAATCACACAGAACAAGGGAGTACCTTGCTCTGATACCAATTGAAAGTGCGTTATATCGACTAGAGGGGGGGTGAATAGGCGATTTTTATGAAAGTCTTCAAAACGTGGAAGTTTCGAAGACAAACGATAGAAATAAACCTATTACCATGCAGCGGAAGGTAGACTACACTAGGCAAACCATATTCAAGTATTCAATGAAGTGAAAGCACAATGACTAAGAGCAGCAATGTAGTGAGGATCAAGTAGGAAGATATTATGAAGCCAAACAGAACACACAGTCACTTAGTGAAGACAGAAGATAGTGCAGTCATACAATGACTTCACAAGAACCAACAGTAAGTAAAGGGAAGGGAAGGATGAAACCAGTGACTCGTTGAAGACAATGATTTGTTGGACTAGTTCCAGTTGCTGTGACAACTGTACGTCTGGTTAGGGCGGCTAGGTATTTAAACCTAGGACACACAGTCCTGGACACCCAGTCCTGAACACGCAGCTCAGGACACCCAGTCCTCACCGTATTCCCCTTGAGCTAAGGTCACACAGACCTCGCCCAATCACTCTGGTAAGTCTTCAAGGTAGACTCCCAAACCTTCACAGACTTCATTCACCGGCGATCCACAATGTCTCTTGGATGCTCAGAACGCGATGCCTAACCGGCTGGAGGATTCACAGTCCTCAAGTGTAATAAGTCTTCAGATCACACAGATAAGAAGACTTAAGTGATGCCTAATTCTCTTTGGCTCTGGGTGGTTAGGGCTTTATCCTCGCAAGGAATTCTCTCTCAAAGGGTTCGAGGTGGGTTGCTATCAAACGACAAAAGCCGTACTCTAACTCTGAGCAGCCAACCGTTTATGGTTGTAGGGGGTGGGCTATTTATAGCCACTAGGCAACCCGACCTGATTTGTCCGAAATGACCCTGGGTCACTAAGGAACTGACACGTGTTCCAATGGTCAGATTTCAAACTCATACGACAACTTTACTTGGGCTACAAGCAAAGCTGACTTGTCCGACTCTGGACAAGATTCGCTCTCATAGTCTTCACTCGAAGACATAGGTTTTAGTTAAGCATCACTTCAGTCATTCTAACTGGTTCTCTTGGACCCCACTTAACAGTACGGTGGTTCCTATGACTCAACAAAGAAGAAAAAGAACTACGAAGGATCTAAGTCTTCGAGCTCCATAGGCTTCATGCGATGTCTTCTCTTGTCATAGTCTTCAATGTGAATATCTTCATATACCACCTTTGACATCAATGTCTTCATACATTTTTAGGGGTCATCTCTGGTAGGAAAACCGAATCAATGAGGGACTTCTACCTGTGTTATCCTGCAATTCTCACAAACACATTAGTCCCTCAACTAGGTTTGTCGTCAATACTCTAAAACCAACTAGGGGTGGCACTAGATGCACTTACACACATAAACTAGGCGTATCAACGGGCTATGGAGATGCTCATCAATAGATATCAATGTGAGTGAGTAGGGATTGCCATGCAACGGATGCACTAGAGCTATAAGTGTATGAAAGCTAAAAAAGAAACTAAGTGGGTGTGCATCCAACTCACTTACTCACGAAGACCTAGGGCATTTTGAGGAAGCCCATCATTGGAATATACAAGCCAAGTTCTATAATGAAAATTTCCCACTAGTATATGAAAGTGACAACATAAGAAACTCTCTATCATGAAGATCTTGGTGCTACTTTGAAGCACAAGTGGGGTAGAAGGATAGTAACATTGTCCCCTCTCTTTTTCTCTCATATTTTTTGGGCCTTCTCTTTTTTTTGGCCTTCCCCTTTTTTTCGTCTAGAGTCTCATCCCGATTTGTGGGGGAATCATAGTATCCATCATCTTTTCCTCACATGGGACAATGCTCTAATAATGATGACCATCACACTTTTATTTACTTACAACTCAAGAATTACAACTCGATACTTAGAACAAAATATGACTCTATATGAATTCCTCCGGCGGTGTATCAGGATGTGCAATGACTCATGAGTGACATGTATGAAAGAATTATGAACGGTGGCTTTGCCACAAATACGATGTCAACTTCATGATCATGCAAAGCAATATGACAATGATGGAGCGTGTCATAATAAACAGAACGGTGGAAAGTTGCATGTCAATATATCTCGGAATGGCTATGGAAATGCCATAATAGGTAGATATAGTGGCTGTTTTGAGGAAGGTAATGGTGGGTAATATGGTACCGGCAAAAATTGCACGACACAAGAGAGGCTAGCAATGGTGGAAGGGTGAGAGTGCATATAATCCATGGACTCGACAGTAGTCATAAATAACTCACATACTTATTGCAAAAATCTATTAGTTATCGAAACAAAGTACTACACGCATGCTCCTAGGGGGATAGATTGGTAGGAAAATACCATCGCTCGTCCCCGACCGCCACTCATAAGGAAGACAATCAATAAATAAATCATGCTCCGACTTCATCACATAACGGTTCACCATACGTGCATGCTACGGGAATCACACACTTTAACACAAGTATCTCTCAAATTCACAACTACTCACTAGCATGACTCTAATATTACCATCTCCATATCTCAAAACAATCATCAAGTATCAAACTTCTCATAGTATTCAATGCACTTTATATGAAAGTTTTTATTATATCCCTCTTGGATGCGCATCATATTAGGACTAGTTTCATAACCAAAGCAAACTACCATGCTGTTCTAAAGACTCTCAAAATGATATAAGTGAAGCATGTGAGTTCATTAATTTCTATAAAATAAAACCACCACCATGCTCTAAAAATATACAAGTGAAGCACTAGAGCAACAACAAACTACTCCGAAAGATATAAGTGAAGATCAATGAGTAGTGGAATAATTATGCAACTATATGAAGACTCTCTAACATTTAAGAATTTCAGATCTTGGTATTTTATTCAAGCATCAATCAAAACTAAATAAAATAAAATGACGCTCCAAGCAAAACACATATCATGTGGTAAATAAAAATATAGCTCCAAGTAAAGTTACCGATGAACAAAGACGAAAGAGGGGATGCCTTTAGGGGCATCCCCAAGCTTAGCCTTTTGGTTGTCCTTGAATATTACCTTGGGGTGCCTTGGTCATCCCCAAGCTTAGGCTCTTGCCACTCCTTATTCCATAGTCCATCGAATCTTTACCCAAAACTTGAAAACTTCACAACACAAAACTTAACAGAAAACTCGTAAGCTCCGTTAGTATAAGAAAATAAATCACCACTTAGGTACTGTTGTGAACTCATTTTAAATTCATATTGGTTTAATATATACTGCATTCCAACTTATATATGGTTCATACCCTCCGATACTACTCATAGATTCATCAAAATAAGCAAACAACACATAGAAAACAGAATCTGTCAAAAACAGAACAGGCTGTAGTAATCTGTAGGATCCGAATACTTCTGTAACTCCAAAAATCCTGAGAAATTTGTAAATCCTAGAAAATTTGTTTAATGATCTACTTCACTTGGAATTGGTATTTTATCGCTCTCTGGTAAGAAATGAAAATTATTCTCGTGAGCGCATACTTTCTGTTTTTTACAGCAAGATCAAATAACAATCACCCAAGAAGGTCCTAAAGGCTTTACTTGGCACAAACACTAATTAAAACATAAAAAACACAACCATAACAGAGGGTAGATGATTAATTTATTACTAAAGAGGAACAAAAAGCAAGGAGCTAAAATAAAATTGGGTTGCCTGCCAACAAGCGCTATCGTTTAATGCCCCTAGCTAGGCATGATGATTTCAACAATGCTCACATAAAAGATAAGAATTTTAACATAAATAGAGCATCTTTAAGAATATGACTAGCACATTTAAGTCTAACCCACTTCCTATGCATAGGGATTTTGTGAGCAAACAACTTATGGGAGCAATAATCAACTAGCATAGGAAGGCAAAAGAAGCATAACTTTAAAACTTTAAGCACATAGAGAGGGAACTTGATCTTATTGCAATTCCTACAAGCATATATTCCTCCCTCATAATAATTTTCAGTAGCATCATGAATGAATTCAACAATATAACCAGCACCTAAAGCATTCTTTTCATGATCTACAAGCATAGAAAATTTACTACTCTCCACATAAGCAAAATTCTTCTCATTAGGAATAGTGGGAGTATCATAAGAGACTCGAATACTATAAATTGTTTCCACATTAAAAGAGTAATGTTCAGAAAAGGGGTAATCATAATCATGACAAGTTTTATAAATATAATCATCACTACTCTTTATAGCATAAGTTTCATCGCAATAGTCATCATAAATAGGAGGCACGCTATCATCATAATAAATTTGCTCATCAAAACCTGGGGGACTAAAAATATCATCTCCATTAAATGTAGAATCCCCAAGCTTGGGACAAAAATTAATTACAGCAAATATATTCTCAAACATGTCATTCTCATCAAACACAGCATCCCCAAGCTTGGGCCTTTTCATATCATAAGCATAATCACTCTCATCATTAATAGTATGGATAGCACCAATAGTATAGCAATTATCATCATCACAATGAGTAATAGGAGCAACATTATTTGGGAGAGATACCTTTCTACCTTTGCTTCTCCATCTTTTCTTTTTCTTCTTCACATCATGTGTGGGTTCAACCCTCTTTTTGGAGCTCCTTATTAATGAGATTGGTTGAATAGAAGGCTCCTCCTCGTTACCTGATTCATCATAAGAAATAATAGGAGGATATTGAGAAGTCTCTTCCCTTTCATTAGTATTCTCTTCATCTTCTATTTGTTTTCTTTTCTTTATGTAATTGGCAATATAAGGATTTTCAATGCAATTCACCGCACAATACATATAAATTTCCTCTAGATCAAAATCAAGAAGTTTATCATGGGCAAATACTGTAATATAGTTAGTTATACATTTCATTTCTTCATAACCCATAAGCAAACTAAGTTCATTATGATGTGAAAGGGAAATCAAGTCTTCACAATTTTTGAAACAATTAGATCATGAAACAATTTGCATTGGATGGTTAAATGACCACGTTCATTGCAAAAATCACAAGTACGGCTAAGAAAATTTAAATTTTTAGCACAAACATCTAGCCTTTCTTGCAACCATTTAGTTTCTAAGTACTTATGCCTCTTGCAAAATCTATCTTCCCTAATTGGTATGTACTTGCAAACTCTATGCACTCCACAAAAATCGACATGCTTATAAGAGACATTCTCATCATGACTAGTGCAATCATCATTAGTACTATGGATATTCAAAGAGTTCATACTAATAACATTGCAATCATGCTCATCATTCAAAGATTTAGTGCCAAACATTTTATAGACTTCTTCTTATAGCACTTGAGCACAATTTTCCTTTCCATCATTCTCACGAAAGATATTAAAAAGATGAACCGTGTGAGGCAAACTCAATTCCATTTTTAGTTTTCTTTTATAAACTAAACTAGTGCTAAAACAAGAAACAAAAAGATTCAATTGCAAGATCTAAAGATATACCTTCAAGAGCTAACCTCCCCGGCAATGGCGCCAGAAAAGAGCTTGGTGTCTACTGCAGAACCTTCTTCTTGTAGACGTTGTTGGGCCTCCAAGTGAAGAGGTTTGTAGGACAGTAGCAAATTTCCCTCAAGTGGATGACCTAAGGTTTATCAATCCATGGGAGGCATGGGATGAAGATGGTCTCTCTCAAGCAACCCTGCAACCAAATAACAAAGAGTCTCTGTGTCCCCAACACACCCAATACAATGGTAAATTGTATAGGTGCACTAGTTCGGCAAAGAGATGGTGATACAAGTGCAATATGGATGGTAGATATAGGTTTTTGTAATCTGAAAATATAAAAACAGCAAGGTAACTAATGATAAAAGTGAGCGTAAACGGTATTGCAATGCGTTGAAACAAGGCCTAGGGTTCATACTTTCACTAGTGCAAGTTCTATCAACAATAATAACATAATTGGATCATATAACTATCCCTCAACATGCAACAGAGAGTCACTCCAAAGTCACTAATAGCGGAGAACAAACGAAGAGATTATGGTAGGGTACGAAACCACCTCAAAGTTATCCTTTCTGATCGATCTATTCAAGAGTCCGTAGTAAAATAACATGAAGCTATTCTTTCCGTTCAATCTATCGTAGAGTTCGTACTAGAATAACACCTTAAGATACAAATCAACTAAAACCCTAATGTCACCTCAAGTATCCGTGGGTATGATTATACGATATGCATCACACAATCTCAGATTCATCTATTCAAACCAACACGAAGTATTTCAAAGAGTGCCCCAAAGTTTCTACCGGAGAGTCAAGACGAAAACGTGTGCCAACCCCTGTGCATAGGTTCATGGGCGGAACCCGCAAGTTGATCACCAAAACATACATCAAGTGGATCAATAGAATACCCCATTGTCACCACGGGTATCCCACGCAAGACATACATCAAGTGTTCTCAAATCCTTAAAGACTCAATCGATAAGATAATTTCAAAGGGAAAACTCAATCCATTACAAGAGAGTAGAGGGTGAGAAACATCATAAGATCCAACTATAATAGCAAAGCTCACGATACATCAAGATCGCATCACCTCAAGAACACGAGAGAGAGAGAGAGAGAGAGAGAGATCAAACAAATAGCTACTGGTACATACCCTCAGCCCCGAGGGTGAACTACTCCCTCCTCGTCACGGAGAGCGCTGGGATGATGAAGATGGCCACCGATGAGGGTTCCCCCCTCCGTCAGGATGCCGGAACAGGGTCCCGATTGGTTTTCGGTGGCTACAGAGGCTTCTGGCGGCAGAACTCCCGATCTATTCTGCTCCCCGATGGTTTTAGGGTATATTGGTATATATAGGAGGAAGAAATACGTCAGGGGAGCCACGAGGGGCCCACGAGGGTGGAGGGCGCGCCCAGGGGGTGGGTGCACCCCCCTGCCTCGTGCTTTCCTCGTTGCTTCCCTTATGTACACCCCAAGTCTTCTGGATTGCTTCCGTTCCAAAAATAACTCTCCCGAAGGTTTCATTCCGTTTGGACTCCGTTTGATATTCCTTTTCTGCGAAACACTGAAACAAAGGAAAAAACAGAAACTGGCACTAGGCTCTGGGTTAATAGGTTAGTCCCAAAAATCATCTAAAATAGCATATAAACGCATATAAAACATCCAAAGTTGATAATATAATATCATGGAATAATCAAAAATTATAGATACCTTGGAGACGTATCAAACTCCTTCATTTGCTGCTTCCAAAGCAGCTATGTACTCTGCTTCACACGTAGATCCCGCCACGACGCTCTGCTTGGAACTGCACCACGTAGATCCAGTTTGTGACTTAGAGTCATCCGGATCAGTGTCAAAGCTTGCATCGACGTAATCGTTTACGACGAGCTCTTTTTCACCTCATAAATGAAAAACATATGCTTAGTCCTTTTCAGGTATTTCAGGATGTTCTTGACCGCTGTCCAGTGATCCACTCCTGGATTACTTTGGTACCTCCATGCTAAACTAATAGCAAGGCACACATCAGGTCTGGTACACAACATTGCATACATGATAGAACCTATGGCTGAAGCATAGGGAATGACTTTCATTTTCTCTCTATCTTCTGGAGTGGTCGGGCATTGAGTCTGACTCAACTTCACACCTTGCAACACAGGCAAGAACCCTTTCTTTGCTTGATCCATTTTGAACTTCTTCAAAACTTTATCAAGGTATGTGCTTTGTGGAAGTCCAATTAAGCGTCTTGATCTATCTCTATAGATCTTGATGCCCAATATATAAGCAGCTTCACCGAGGTCTTTCATTGAAAATTCTTATTCAAGTATCCTTTTATGCTATTCAGAAATTCAGTATCGTTTCCGATTAGCAATATGTCATCTGCATATAATATCATAAATGCTACAGATCTCCCACTCACTTTCTTGTAAATACAGGCTTATCCAAAAGTCTGTATAAAACCATATGCTTTGATCACACTATCAAAGCGTATATCCCAACTTCGAGAGGCTTGCACTAGTCCATAAATGGATTGCTGGAGTTTGCACACTTTGTTAGCACCTTTTGGATCGAAAAAACCGTCTGATTGCATCATATACAACTCTTCTTTAAGATATCCATTAAGGAATGCAGTTTTGACATCCATTTACCAAATTTCATAATCATAAAATCCGGCAATTGCTAACATGATTCGGACGGACTTAAGCATCGCTACGGGTGAGAAGGTCTCATCATAGTCAACTCCTTGAACTTGTCGAAAACCTTTTGCAACAAGTCGAGCTTTGTAGACAGTAACATTACCTTCAGCGTCAGTCTTCTTTTTGAAAATCCATTTATTCTCTATGGCCCGCCGATCATCGTGCAAGTCAACCAGAGTCCACACTTTGTTCTCATACATGGATCATGTCTCATTTTTCATGGCCTCAAGCCATTTTGCGGAATCTCGGCTCATCATCGCTTCCTCATAGTTCGTAGGTTCTTCATGGTCAAGTAACATAACCTCCAGAACAGGATTACCGTACCACTCTGGTGCAGATCTTACTCTGGTTGACCTACGAGGTTCGATAGTAACTTGATCTGAAGTTACATGATCATCATCATTAGCTTCCTCACTTACTGGTGTAGGAATAACTGGAACTGATTTCTATGATGAACTACTTTCCAATAAGAGAGTAAGTACAATTACCTCGTCAAGTTCTACTTTCCTCCCACTCACTTCTTTCAAGAGAAACTCCTTCTCTAGAAAGGATCCATTCTTAGCAACGAATATCTTGCCTTCGGATCTATGATAGAAGGTGTACCCAACAGTCTCCTTTGGGTATCCTATGAAGACACATTTCTCCGATTTGGGTTCGAGCTTATCAGGTTGAAGCTTTTTCACATAAGCATCGCAGCCCCAAATGTTAAGAAACAACAACTTGGGTTTCTTGCCAAACCACAATTCATAAGGTGTCGTCTCAACGGATTTCGATGGTGCCCTATTTAACGTGAATGCAGTCGTCTCTAAAGCATAACCCCAAAACGATAGAGGTAAATCAGTAAGAGACATCATAGATCGCTCCATATCTAATAAAGTGCAGTTACGATGTTCGGACACACCATTACGCTGTGGTGTTCCAGGTGGCGTGAGTTGCGAAACTATTCCGCATTGTTTCAAATGAAGACCAAACTCATAACTCAAATATTCACCTCCACGATCAGATCGTAGAAATTTAATTTTCTTGTTACGATGATTTTCCACTTCACTGTGAAATTCTTTGAACTTTTCAAATGTTTCAGACTTATGTTTCATCAAGTAGATATACCCATATCTGCTCAAATCATCTGTGAAGGTAAGAAAATAACGATACCCGCCGCAAGCATCAACACTCATCAGACCGCATACATCAGCATGTATTATTTACAACAAGTCTGTTGCTCGCTCCATTGTTCCGGAGAACGGAGTCTTAGTCATCTTGCCCATGAGGCATGGTTCACAAGCATCAAGTGATTCATAATCAAGTGATTCCAAAAGTCCATCAGCATGGAGTTTCTTCATGCGCTTTACACCAATATGACCTAAACGGTAGTGCCACAAATAAGTTGCACTATCATTATTAAACTTATATCTTTTGTCTTCGATACTATGAACATGTGTATCACTACTATCAAGATTTAGTAAAAACAGACCACTCATCAAGGGTGCATGACCATAAAATATATTGTTCATATAAATAGAACAACCATTATTCTCAGATTTAAATGAATAATCGTCTCGTATCAAACAAGGTCCAGATATAATGTTCATACTCAACGCTGGCACCAAATAACAATTATTTAGGTCTAAAACTAATCCCGAAGGTAGATGCAGAGGTAGCGTGCCAACGGCGATCACATCGACTTTGGAACCATTTCCCACGCGCATCGTCACCTCATCCTTAGCTAATCTTCGCTTAATCCATAGCTCTATTTCGAGTTGCAAATATTAGCAATAGAACCAGTATCAAATACCCAGGCGCTATTGCGAGCATTAGTAAGGTAGACATCAATAACATGTACATCAAATATACCTTTCACTTTGCCATCATTCTTCTCCGCTAAATATTTGGGCAGTTCCGCTTCCAGTGACCAGTCCCTTTGAAGTAGAAGCACTCAGTCTCAGGCTTAGGTCCAGACTTGGGCTTCTTCACTTGAGCAGCAACTTGTTTGCCGTTCTTTTAGAAGTTCCCCTTCTTTCCTTTACTCTTTTTCTTGAAACTGGTGGTCTTGTTGACCATCGACACTTGATGCTCCTTCTTGATTTCTACCTCCGCAACCTTTAGCATTGCGAAGAGCTCGGGAATCGTCTTGTCCATCCCTTGCATATTATAGTTCATCATGAAGCTCTTGTAGCTTGGTGGTAGTGATTGAAGAACTTTGTCAATGACACTATCATCAGGAAGATTAACTCCCAGCTGAGTCAAGTGGTTGTGGTACCCAGACATTCTGAGTATATGTTCACTAACAGAACTATTCCCCTCCATTTTACAGCTATAGAACTTATTGGAGACTTCATATCTCTCAATCCGGGCATTTGCTTGAAATATTAACTTCAACTCCTGGAACATCTCATATGCTCCATGACGTTCAAAACATCGTTGAAGTCCCGGCTCTAAGCCGTAAAGCATGGCACACTGAACTATTGAGTAGTCATCAGCTTTTCTCTGCCGAACGTTCATAACATCTGGTGTTGCTCCTGCAGCGGGTTTGTCACCTAGCGGTGCTTCCAGGACATAATTCTTCTGTGCATCAATGAGGATAATCCTCAAGTTACGGACCTAGTCTGTGTAATTGCTACCATCATCTTTCAACTTAGCTTTCTCTAGGAACGCATTAAAATTCAACGGAACAACAGCACAGGCCATCTATCTACAACAACTTAGACATGCAAAATACTATCAGGTACTAAGTTCATGATAAATTAAAGTTCAATTAATCATATTACTTAAGAACTCCCACTTAGATAGACATCCCTATAATCATCTAAGTGATCACGTGATCCATATCAACTAAACCATGTCCGATCATCACGTGAGATGGAGTAGTTTTCAATGGTGAACATCACTATGTTGATGATATCTACTATATGATTCATGCTCGACCTTTCGGTCTCAGCGTTTCGAGGCCATATCTGCATGTGCTAGGCTCGTCAAGTTTAACCCAAGTATTCCGCGTGTGCAAAACTGGCTTGCACCCGTTGTATGTGAACGTAGAGCTTATCACACCCGATCATCACATGGTGTCTCGACACGACGAACTGTAGCAATAGTGCATACACAGGGAGAACACTTGTACCTTGAAATTTAGTGAGAGATCATCTTATAATGCTACCGCCGAACTAAGCAAAATAAGATGCATAAAGGATAAACATCACATGCAATCAATATAAGTGATATGATATGGCCATCATCATCTTGTGCCTTTGATCTCCATCTCCAAAGCACCGTCATGATCACCATTGTCACCGGCTTGACACCTTGATCTCCATTGAAGCATCGTTGTCGTCTCGCCAACTATTGCTTATACGACTATCGCTACCGCTTAGTGATAAAGTAAAGCAATTACATGGCGATTGCATTTCATACAATAAAGCGACAACCATATGGCTCCTGCCAGTTGCCGATAAGTCTGTTACAAAACATTATCATCTCATACAATAAAATTTAGCATCATGTCTTGACCAAATCACATCACAACAAGCCCTGCAAAAAAAGTTAGACGTCCTCTACTTTGTTGTTGCAAGTTTTACGTGGCTACTACGGGCTGAGCAAGAACCGTTCTTACCTACGCATCCGTCAAACCCTAGTTAGTTCAAGCATTAGAGTGTGCATCATGTTTAAATTCCTCTTAAATTTGAAATGGGGAAGGCAGAAACCCCAACACCCCCTGGAAACAACTAGGGTTTACTAAAATTATTTTCAATGAACCTGAAATGCCCTTCTAAAAAGTTCACCCTCTTTGTCTTGGGTTAGAACCTCTGGCAAAATTGGTGCACAATTTTCTAGGTCAATAGAAGGTCATTGAATTAAATCATAAGTATTTGATTTTGGGAATTTAAATGCTATAAAATAATTTAAATGCTCAAATAATTCTGGAAATAAATGTTTGCTGTTGGA
Organism: Triticum dicoccoides; assembly: GCF_002162155.2. Classification (NCBI taxonomy): domain Eukaryota; kingdom Viridiplantae; phylum Streptophyta; class Magnoliopsida; order Poales; family Poaceae; genus Triticum; species Triticum dicoccoides. The sequence continues at coordinate 363,030,144 of NC_041380.1, read as the reverse complement.
AATATTCTAAACAGAGCCCACAATTATTTTCAGGATTTTTGGAAACGTTTTAGTATTTTTAATAAAGCCCAACAGTTACAAAATAAATAAAAATAGAAAAACAGAAATTAAAAGAGAGGGAGAGAACTTACCTGGCCGAAACCCATCAGCCGGCCCACATGGTGGCCCAGTGCTGTGCTGGCCCATGCCAGCGAGCTGCTTCGTCTCCGCCAGGCAGGCAGAGAGCTGACGCCGGCGGGCGCGAGCTCGCCACGGCGCCAGCAGCTTGCCGCGTCACACGCCTGGATGTTGGATAGGCTTCACGTCACCGCCCCGACCCCGCGGACACCTCCCTAGCCCCCCTGCCTCTCTCCCTTGCTCTCCCGCACCATGGCCGACGCACCTGTCGCTGTCTCACCGCCGTAGTCGCGCTCTCCGTCATCCCCGCGCCGAGCCACCCTGTCCGGAAGCTCCGCCGCCCTCCACTCCTTCGAGCAAGCCGAGCCCCGAGCGCTCGCTTGCCCCGCAGCCTCTGCAACAACCTCGCCCGACTCCGCCATCGCCGGAGATCCTCTTCGTCATCGCCACCGCATCAGCTCATCCCCGACGGCGCTGTCCATCTCTACGTGACAGCCGTGAGCCCAGCTCCATCCTCCCCCTCTCCATTAACCCCCTCCTGCACCGTGTGCACCGTACCACGCTCACCCGAGCACCCGCCGCCGCCGAGCTCGTCGCCGACGTGTCTCCGACCACCCACCGGCCACACCATTGCGACCAACGCACTCACCGCACCCGCAGGAGCCCGTAGCACCATTCCACGCGCCTCGCGTGCCTCGCAGCCTCGGTTTCGGCCTCACCCGAACTCCGGCGGTCGCCAAGGTCGTCGCCGGCGACGTTTCCGGCCACCGTAGCTCCACCCACTGCCACCACTCGATGCGGCTTGCTCCCAGCTATGCATAGATGCTCTCTGCCGTCATTTTGGTTGCCGAAGCACGAAACCCGCAGCCCTCCGCCGCGTCTGGCCTCGCCGGCGGCTAAACACCGGCAAGTTTGACTCAGTTTGACCCCTATGTGGGCCCAGGTAGACCCTCCTAAGTCTATGACAGGTGGGTCCGGTCTGCTAATTAGTTTAGGATTAGTTTTAACTAAATTTAATTAGTTCGGTCATTGACATGTGGGCCCAGGCCCCACCGACAACTAATTAGTGTTAATCTAATTCTGTTAACTATGTGTGTCACTGACAGAGAGGGCCTACCAGTCAGGTTTGACCTGGCTGACCCAATTGACCGCTGACGTCACACCTATGTCATGTTGACGCATTAATTCAATTACTGGATTTATTCTTTAATAGAAAATTCTAGAAAATAGTCAAAACTTCTAAAAATCATAGAAAATCAACCATAGCTCCATATGCAAAGATTTATATATGAAAAATGATCAGAAAAATTCAATCTATCCATCTGTAATGGTTTCATGCATGACAAAACAAGTTTTCCTTGCTGTTTAAGCAGAATAAGGTAATGCACCAATAAGGCCATGTTTAATGAGCTAATATTTGAATCTTTGATTCAAATGAGTTCATCCCCTTCTATTTTATCTTGCATTAGGCCAAGACACTTTCATCTTGCCATGTCATAGCATGCATCATATTTTTGCATATTGCCATGTGTTGATTATGTTCGGTGTGTCTTTCGTGGTAGGTTCTGCCTCCGAGGATAACCCCGAGTATCTGTCTGAAGGGCAGTACCCTACTACCTCTACAACATGCAAGCAACCCATTGATCATTCCGATACAAACCCATGTTCTCGCTTCTGCTCTTGTTTACTGCATTAAGACAATGCGATTCAAACTGCTGTGTGCTACGGTAGTTGAACCCTTATCCTCTGCATGACCTGTCATTGCCACAGTAACTAGATGAAACCCACTAGCATGTGTAGGAGTTGATTGAGCCATGTATGTGATTCCTACCTTGCTATGCCTGCTATGCTTAGAGTTGTGTCAGGTCTGGTTCATCTGGGTGATGGGCTAGAGTGAAATGCTTATGTCGGTAATATGAGGGATGTGTTGAACATGTTTTGATAAAGGTATCGATGAGAGGCCATGTAGGAGTACATGGTGGGTTGTTTCATTGAGGCCGTCCATAAGAACTGAGATCTGTATGCGTGATTTAAGATTCAGTTACTACCACACATTGGGCCCTGAAATATGACCCCGCTCGACTTACTGACTCATCTCGTCCTCTGTCCAGGAGTTGCAACAAGTTTCTGGTGTTTGTACGTTATGTGTTGGCGGCCGTGCGTAGCGCTGACCCTAGGGGTGGGCTATGATGCGGTAGATACACCGTGGCACGGTGTACCGAGTCGCCCGTTTGGTGTCTCGGGAGCCCTGTACACATCGTTTGGGGCCGTTGAGGACACCCCGGCCGGATTTCCTTGTGGATGGAACCTGAATAGGCGATAAACCTGGACTAGAGACTTGTGAGGTTAGTCAGGTCGTGGTCTACACCCACGTCGGTTTTCGCTTGAAGTCTGCCGAGCACATGTCGTGTGCAGATGCTAAGTGGTGGAAACATGTGTGACAAAGTACACCCCTGCAGGGTATAAAACTATTCGAATAGTCACGTCCGCGGTAAAGGACTACTTGGTTGCCTATACAGTTCATAGACAAGTTAATGGATACTACTAAAAAAACTCAAGATAAGTGTGAGTACCGAGGATGGCCCTCTCGTAGGATGACGAGGGAGGATCCACGGTGGAGTATTGTGTTGGTGAGTAGTGGACTCGTGTGCGAAAACTATTTTACTAGTGAAGTTCCGTAGGATAGCTTAGCCAAGAGTCAAAGCTGGCTTGCTGCAAAAACCCCACCACCTTCTTGAGAATGAGCATGTATATTAGGTTCTGATGTAAGACTTGCTGAGTACCTTTGTACTCATGTTTGCTTAATTACTGTTTTCAGACGACAATACCGCCCCCTCCGATGGGTTCTACGTAGACCTTGACGTCGATGAGTGACTAGCCACCCAGGTGGTGATCCTGGCCATGGAGGGCCCTATGTAGATAGACAGGCTTCGAGAAGCCTTCTTTCTTTCTAGTGTCTGTACTCAGACTAGTTGCTTCCGCTTGTGCTTGTATGATTGTATGACTTGAGTGTCGGGTCATGTGACCCCTATCTGTATGAACATGTTATGTATGGCTCTCTGGAGCCTTTAAATAAAGTACTTGAGTTGTAGAGTTTTGTTGTGATGCCATGTTGTATGTACTCATATCGGGCATATTGTGTGTATGATTGAAATGCTTGGTATGAGTGGGATCCGACAATCTAGTTGTTTATCCTTGGCAGCCTTTCTTATGGGGAAATGTAGTCTAGTGTTCCTCGAGCCATAGTAGTCCGCTACAACCCGGTTCACCGGAGTCCTTCTAGCCCAGCACTACTGCTCAGGACACTTGACTGGCCGGCATGTGTTTCACTTTGTTCCTATGTGTGTCCCTTCGGGGAAATGTCACGCGGTGATATCGGGAGTCCTGCCTAGCCTGCTACAGCCCGGGTTCCCCGGAGTCCTGTTAGCCTAGTGCTATAGCCCGGAATCTCTCGCTGATGACCGACATGCTCGATGTGATTCATGTATGCCTGTCTCCATAGGTCTGTGCCACTTTGGGTTCACGACTAGCCATGTCGGCCCGGGTTCTCTGTCATATGGATGCTAGCGACACTATCATATACGTGAGCCAAAAGGCGCAAACGGTCCCGGGCCATGGTAAGGCGACACCCGTGGGATACCGTGCGTGAGGCCGCAAAGTGATATGAGGTGTTACCAGCTAGATCGATGTGTCTTGGAATCGGGGTCCTGACAGCGTTGGCATCAGAGCCGGACTGCCTGTTGGTTCGTTGAGCCAAACTGGTCGATGTCGAGTCTAGAAATGCTTTAGTTATATGTAGGGGAATTGATTGTGGGAGGGAATGTAAGTCTCTTTTACTCCTTTACCTTATGCCCTCTGATCTGAGTCATTCTCTTCTCATTCAACGTGGGTTAAGGACCAGGCTCTCTTCTTCTATCAGGTTCACGTGTTACTAATCCGTAGTAGCTTATAGGATTGTTGTTACAAGCCTAGTTCAGTTTCTACTATTTTAGTATGTTGCTAATTGGATCAGAACCTTGATATGATGTTGTTGAGTGGTATTGCAGACTGTTGTGGATGTCTCAAATCTTTTTCTGAGCATTTACAGCTGTTATGCTGTCCAATTTTCCCTAGAAATTCTAATGTCTTTGCATTGTGGTTGTGCTTTCAGAATGGCCAACCGTGCTCAAAACCAAGTGGTTCGCCTGACCCGGTGCCTCGACGTGCCCGGTCATACTGCTATGTTAGTCCGGGTAATGATCGAGACGGGTTACTGTTGGTATCCCGAATACATTGTCGAAGAGCAGTTCCGCGACTTTAATCAAAGCCAATATTTCTGCACCGTCAGGATATTTCCTTCTTATCCTGGATCTACCGAGCCCCTTCACTGTTCCTATGGACTCGGGGTTACTGTTGAGATGGCTGTGCAGGATGCTGCCTATTCCATGATGACCATCATGCGAGTCTGGACTGGCCTGCTTCACAAGACCGACTTTCGTTACATGCCAGCTTCACTTCCGGGAGCGCAAGGGTATCTTCAGGCTATCTATGCTGACTCCACTCAGGAGGACTCATTAACTCGTAGCACTGCCGAGATGCTCGAAGATAAGGACCGAGAGAATCGGGCCTTGAGGCTAGAGCTTTTCAATACCCGTGCTGATCATTGGGCCACATTGACTCGGTTTGCACCTGCGGTGCAAGCTGGATGTATGGATACAAGGGATCTGTATCCTGTGAGATCTGCTCTGCCAGACATGGTGGATTGGCGTGATGTGGGAGGCATCACCCCACCCCGTGGTCCCTGCAGGCCATCGTTTGTTGGTCCAAGACCTCATCCTAGCCCCTATGGTCCACAAGCTCCTTAGGACCGTCTGTTCCCGGATGATCATGTTGAACTTCCAGGCTATGGAGGTGACTTCTATGAGGACTACTACGGAGCTGTCTGAGTTAGTAGTAGTACCACTAGTATTGTAATAGTAGTATCTTCACTGTCCTGCGTGACTTGTGGAATACGACTTTGTGTGTAATCAATTCCGGAGGTGTAGACAAATAATGTATAGGAGCTTGGAATGCCTCCGATTAGATGCAACATCCTTCATCATAGCTGTACTGTAGCCTGGGCTTGTACTAAACTATGTATGATGTGTATGACCGTTGGTATATATATGGCAGTCTTATATTACCATGACATACGGATGAACATCTCTGCATTCTGTGTTATCCATTACATTCTGCACTTCCTTGCTAAGTTTGAGCCATCCTTATCCAAGCCGTTATCTTGTTTTTTTCCCTAGGATGGTCAACACCCGCAGCAACCCTGCTGCCTCGGAGCAGGGGGAAGCCAGTGCAGCTAGGGGTGAAAATCTGCCTCACCCGCCTTCTCTGGCTGAAGTAATGCTGGAGGCGGAAAGAAACAAGCGTGAGACTAACCGCCTGCTAGAGCGGATTGAGCAGAACACTGCACGCCACCCGCGAAATGACTTGGTGTCAATCAATGACTTTATCAAGCTATACCCACCAAAGTTTAACCATTCCGTCGAACCCCTCGATGCGGATGACTAGCTTCACAGCATTACCCACAGGCTACGTTCTGCCAACGTAGCCGAAGCCGACAAGGTTACTTACGCTGCCTACCACCTCAAAGGCCCTGCTAGCCACTGGTGGGAGAATTTTGAAGCTATGCGCCCGGTCGGCCAAATCACTACTTGGGCTGAATTCAGTGAGGCTTTCCGTGAGCATCACATTCCGAAAGGTCTCATGGATCGCAAGAGGGAGGAGTTCTGCAATTTCACCCAAGGAAGACTGACTGTGGATGCATATAGTCGTGAATTTGGGAATCTGGCACGCTATGCCCCTGAAGAGGTATCTACTGACGCTAAGAAGCAGGCAAGGTTCCGCAAGGGACTTAGCCCTGAGCTTCGCCGCGATCTTCGTCTGCACGAGTGCACCTCCTTTCAGAAGTTGGTCAATAAAGCCATTAGTGCTGAGACAGGCCAGACTGATTATGACGCTTCACGCAAGCACTCACGTGATTTTGGCTCTTCATCCGGCTCTGGAGCTCAAAAGCGCCGGGTGTGGATCCCAAGCACGGCGCTGCCACCTAGGTTCATCCTGAGGCCATCCTTTGAGGCGCCTCGTCCCGACCAGCAGTTTGCACCGCCCAAGCCCTATGGTGGCCCCGCTGCTAATGCTGCTCCACGCCCCAATGTGGTGATGTGCTTCAAGTGTGGAGAACCGGGTCACTATAGTCGAGAGTGTCCCCAGAACAACAACCCCAATCAAACTGGAAAGTCCGTTGGCCGTGGTAAGCCCGCGGGAAAGACATTCTACGCCAAGCCGGCCACCACTGCCCGTGGCCATGTCAACTATGTTTCAGCCGAGGAGGCTCATGAGGATCCTAACGTCGTCCTTGGTACACTCCTTGTTAACTGCCATCCGGCATCTGTTCTTTTCGATACTGGAGCATCTCATTCATTCATATCCGAGAACTATGCTCGATTGCATAACACGACATTCTGTGACATGCCCACTTCCATGGTAATTCAAACTCCGGGTTCCAAATGGCAAACTTCTAGAGTAAGCCATGGGAACGAAATTCTTGTCGATAGACTTGTCTTCCTTGCATCCTTAATAGCTCTCAAGTCCTCGGACATAAACATCATCTTGGGTATGGACTGGATGTCAGCTCATTATGCTAAGATTGATTGTGCCACTAGAACCGTTCAACTTACTCACCCATCGGGCAAGACAGTCAATGTCTTAACTCGAGTGGCCAAGCGCCAGCTTTACTCCCTAAATGCCAACCCCCTTCCAGACCTTGAGGATGTTCCGGTAGTCCGAGAATTTCCGGATGTCTTTCCAGAAGAACTGCCAGGTGTTCCACCTGACAGGGATGTCGAGTTTGTGATAGACCTTGTTCCAGGAACCGTTCCAATTTCTAGAAGACCCTACAAGATGGCACCCTTAGAACTAGCCGAGCTTAAGAACCAACTCGATGAGTCCTTGAAAAAGGGTTTCATCCGGCCTAGTTCCTCTCCTTGGGCTTGCCCCGTCCTCTTCGTCAAGAAGAAGGATGGAACGGATCGAATGGTTGTGGATTACCGACCTGTCAATTTGGTCACCATCAAGAACAAATATCCGCTTCCCAGGATCAACGATCTGTATGATCAACTCGCTAGATCCTCAGTCTTTTCCAAGATGGATTTGAGGTTAGGCTACCATTAGATCAAAATCAGAAATGGGGACATTCCCAAAACGGCCTTTGTTACTCGTTATGGCCAATACGAGTACACCGTTATGTCCTTCGGTTTAACCAATGCCCCAGCCACCTTCTCCCGGTTAATGAACTCGGTTTTCATGGAGTACTTGGATAAATTTGTCATAGTATAACTCGATGACATACTCATCTACTCCAAGAATGAAGAGGAACATGCCGAACATCTAAGGCTGGTATTGATGAAACTTCGAGAGCATCGCCTTTATGCCAAATTCTCCAAGTGTGAATTTTGGTTGCCAGAAGTGGCCTATCTAGGCCATGTAATCTCTGGTAAGGGTATTGTTGTCAATCCCGAGCGAGTTCAAGCCGTCCTTGATTGGACTCCACCTGAGACGGTTAAGCAAGTTCGGAGCTTCCTTGGCTTAGCGAGCTATTGCCGCCGCTTCGTCGAGAACTTCTCCAAGGTTGCTAAACCTCTAATTGAACTCCTCAAGAAAGATAAAAAGTTCGAGTGGACTCCACAGTGCGAGTTCAGCTTTCAGGAACTGAAAAGACGCCTGACATCTGCTCCCGTACTGGTACCACCAGATTTCTCCAAGGACTTTATTATCTATTGCGACGCCTTGCGACAAGGACTAGGTTGCATACTCATGCAAGATCGTCAGGTAATTGCCTATGCTTCATGGCAATTACACCCACATGAGGAAAATTATCCCACACATGATCTAGAGCTTGCAGCTGTAGTCCATGCACTTAAAACTTGGCGACATTACCTCCTCGGTAATCGTTGCGAGATCTTCACCGATCACCAAAGTTTGAAATATATCTTCACCCAACCAGATTTGAATCTCAGGCAAAGACGTTGGGTCGAGTTGATCTCGGATTACGACTTAGGAATAACTTACACCCCGGGCAAAGCCAATGTCATGGCTGATGCACTAAGTCGTAAATCCTATTGTAACAACCTGATGTTACAACAAAGTCAACCACTTCTCCATGAGGAATTCCGTAAGCTTAATCTTCACATTGTTCCTCGAGGATTCCTATCCACCCTGGTGGCGAAACCTACCCTTATGGATCAAATCATAGCTGCCCAGAAGCGTGATAAGGGCATATCCCGGATTAAGGAAAACATTGCTAGCGGAGTTGCTAAATGTTTTTCCATGGATAAGCGGGGTGCTATCTTCTTCGAGAACCGTTTGGTGGTTCCCAAGAAACAACATCTATGCCAGTTGATCCTTAAGGAAGCTCATGAATCCCCTCTCACCATTCATGCCGGTAGTACTAAAATGTATCAAGACCTACGCCAGAGGTTTTGGTGGACTAGGATGAAGAGAGAAATCGCTCAATACATTGCTAATTGCGATGTTTGTCGTCGTGTTAAAGCAGAGCATCAACGGCCTGCTGGCACCCTTCAACCTTTGGCTATTCCTGAATGGAAATGGGATAAAATCAGTATGGATTTCATCACTGGGTTTCCCAGGACCAAGAGAGGGAATAATGCCATCTTTGTCGTGATCGACCGACTTTCCAAAGTAGCCCACTTTCTACCTGTTCGTGAGAGTATCACCGCTAGCCAGCTAGTCGATTTATACATCTCCCGAATAGTGTCTCTTCATGGTGTCCCATTGGAAATTAACTCAGACCGTGGGAGTCTCTTCACCTCTCGATTTTGGGAAAGTTTCCAAAATGCTATGGGAACTCGTCTCTCCTTTAGCACCGCCTTCCATCCTCAATCAAGTGGTCAAGTAGAACGAGTTAATCAAATTCTGGAAGATATGCTCCGAGCCTCTGTCATCTCGTTCGGAATGGGTTGGGAGAATTGCCTCCCATTCGCGGAGTTTGCTTATAACAATAGTTATCAAGCCAGCTTGGGCAAGGCTCCTTTCGAAGTTCTCTATGGACGAAAATGTCGAACGCCTCTTAACTGGTCAGAAACCGGGGCAAGACAACTCTTTGGCCTGGATATGATTCAGGAAGCAGAAGAGCAAGTTCACGTTATTCGTGGGAAATTGAAAACAGCCCAATCTCGTCAAAAGAGTCAACATGATCGTAAACATAAGCCTATGACTTATGAAGTCGACGAGAAGGCTTACCTTCGGGTTACTCCGTTAAAGGGAACCCATTGTTTCAGTATCAAAGGCAAATTGGCTCCTTGTTACATTGGACCCTTTCGCATTCTTGCCAAACGAGGAGAAGTTGCCTACCAATTGGAACTACCTTTGCATATTTCCAGAGTTCACGATGTCTTCCACGTTTCTCAACTCAGGCGTTGCTTCGCGGATCCTATCCGTGGCGTGGACCACGAAACGCTTGATCTACAAGATAACCTCTCATATCGGGAATATCCCGTTCGTATCCTTGATCAAGCCGAGCGTACCACTCGACGCCATAACATCAAGTTTCTCAAGGTTCAATGGTCACACCATTCCGAGAAAGAAGCCACTTGGGAAAGGGAGGATCGTCTTCGACTCGAGTACCCCACCTTCTTCCCGGAGAATCCTAAATCTCAGGATGAGATTCTTTTGAGTGGGGGTGAGTTGTCACACCCTAGTTAGTTCAAGCATTAGAGTGTGCATCATGTTTAAATTCCTCTTAAATTTGAAATGGGGAAGGCAGAAACCCCAACACCCCCTGGAAACAACTAGGGTTTACTAAAATTATTTTCAATGAACCTGAAATGCCCTTCTAAAAAGTTCACCCTCTTTGTCTTGGGTTAGAACCTCTGGCAAAATTGGTGCACAATTTTCTAGGTCAATAGAAGGTCATTGAATTAAATCATAAGTATTTGATTTTGGGCATTTAAATGCTATAAAATAATTTAAATGCTCAAATAATTCTGGAAATAAATGTTTGCTATTGGAAATATTCTAAACAGAGCCCGCAATTATTTTCAGGATTTTTGGAAACGTTTTAGTATTTTTAATAAAGCCCAACAGTTACATAATAAATAAAAATAGAAAAACAGAAATTAAAAGAGAGGGAGAGAACTTACCTGGCCGCAGCCCATCAGCCGGCCCGCCTGGCGGCCCAGCGCTGTGCTGGCCCATGCCAGCTAGCTGCTTCGTCTCCGCCAGGCAGGCAGAGAGCTGACGCCGGCGGGCGCGAGCTCGCCACGGCGCCAGCAGCTTGCCGCGTCACGCTCCTGGACGCTGGATAGGCTCCACGTAGCCGCCCCGACCCTGCGGACACCTCACTCGCCCCTGCCTCTCTCCCTCGCTCTCTCGCACCATGGCCGACGCACCTGTCGCCGTCTCACCGCCGTAGTCGCGCTCTCCGTCGTCCCCGCGCCGAGCCACCCTGTCCGGAAGCTCCGCCGCCCTTCACTCCTTCGAGCAAGCCGAGCCCCGAGCGCTCGCTTGCCCCGCAGCCTCTGCAACAACCTCGCCCGACTCCGCCATCGCCGGAGATCCTCTTCGTCATCGCCACCGCATCAGCTCATCCCCGATGGCCCGGTCCATCTCTACGTGACCGCCGTGAGCCTAGCTCCATCCTCCCCCTCTCCATTAACCCCCTCCTGCACCGTGTGCACCGTACCACGCTCACCCGAGCACCCGCCTCCGCCGAGCTCGTCACCGACGTGTCTCCGGCCACCCACCGGCCACACCATTGCGACCAACGCACTCACCGCACCCGTAGGAGCCCGTAGCACCATTCCACGCGCCTCGCCGTGCCCCGCAGCCTCGGTTTCGGCCTCGCTCGAACTCCGGCGGCTGCCAAGGTCATTGCCGGCGATGTTTCCGGCCACCCTAGCTCCACCCACTGCCACCACTCGATGCGGCTTGCTCCCAGCTATGCGTAGATGCTCTCCGCCGTCGTTTTGGTTGCCGGAGCATGAAACCCGCAGCCCTCCGCCGCGTCTGGCCTCGCCGGCGGCTAAACACCAGCGAGTTTGACTCAGTTTGACCCCTGTGTGGGCCCAGGTAGACCCCCCTGAGTCTATGACAGGTGGGGCCGGTCTGCTAATTAGTTTAGGATTAGTTTTAACTAAATTTAATTAGTTCAGTCACTGACATGTGGGCCCAGGCCCCACCGACAGCTAATTAGTGTTAATCTAATTCTGTTAACTATGTGTGTCACTGACAGAGAGGGCCCACCAGTCAGGTTTGACCTGGCCGACCCAGTTGACTGCTGACGTCACACCTATGTCATGCTGACGCATTAATTCACTTACTGGATTTATTCTTTAATAGGAAATTTCAGAAAATAGTCAAAACTTCTAAAAATCATAGAAAATCAACCATAGCTCCAAATGCAAAGATTTATATATGAAAAATGATCAGAAAAATTCAATATATCCATCTGTAATGGTTTCATGCATGACAAAACAAGTTTACCTTGCTATTTAAGAAGAATAAGGTAATGCACTAATAAGGCCATGTTTAATGAGCTAATATTTGAATGTTTGATTCAAATGAGTTCATCCCCTTCGGTTTTATCTTGCATTAGGCCAAGACACTTTCATCTTGCCATGTCATAGCATGCATCATATTGTTGCATATTGCCATGTGTTGATTATGTTCGGTGTGTCTTTCGTGGTAGGTTCTGCCTCCGAGGATAACCCCGAGTATCCGTCTGAAGGGCAGTACCCTACTACCTCTACAACAGGCTAGCAACCCATTGATCATTCCGATACAAACCCATGTTCTCGCTTCTGCTCTTGTTTACTGCATTAAGACAACGCGATTCAAACTGCTGTGTGCTACGGTAGTTGAACTCTTATCCTCTGCATGACCTGTCATTGCCACAGTAACTAGATGAAACCCACTAGCATGTGTAGGAGTTGATTGAGCCATGTATGTGATTCCTACCTTGCTATGCCTGCTATGCTTAGAGTTGTGTCAGGTTTGGTTCATCTGGGTGATGGGCTAGAGTGAAATGCTTATGTCGGTAATATGAGGGAGATGTTGAACATGTATTGATAAATGTATCGATGAGAGGCCATGTAGGAGTACATGGTGGGTTGTTTCATTGAGGCCGTCCATAAGAACTAAGATCTGTATGCGTGATTTAAGATTCAGTTACTACCACACATTGGGCCCTGAAATATGACCCCGCTCGACTTACTGACCCATCTCGTCCCCTGTCCAGGAGTTGCAACTAGTTTCTGGTGTTTGTAGGTTATGTGTTGGCGGCCGTGTGTAGCGCTGACCCTAGGGGTGGGCTATGATGCGGTAGATACACCATGGCACGGTGTACCGAGTCGCCCGTTTGGTGTCTCGGGAACCCTGTACACATTGTTTGGGGCCGTTGAGGACACCCCGGCCGGATTTCCTTGCGGATGGAACCTGAATAGGCGATAAACCTGGACTAGAGACTTGTGAGGTTAGTCAGGTCGTGGTCTACACCCACGTCGGTTTTCGCTTGAAGTCTGCCGAGCACATGTCGTGTGCAGACGCTAAGTGGTGGAAACATGTGTGACGAAGTACACCCCTGCAGGGTATAAAACTATTCGAATAGCCGCGTCCACGGTAAAGGACTACTTGGTTGCCTATACAGTTCATAGACAAGTTAATGGATACTACTAAAAAAACTCAAGATAAGTGTGAGTACCGAGGATGGCCCTCTCATAGGATGACGAGGGAGGATCCACGATGGAGTATTGTGTTGGTGAGTAGTGGACTCGTGTGCGAAAACTATTTTACTAGTGATGTTCCGTAGGATAGCTTAGCCAAGAGTCAAAGCTGGCTTGCTGCAATAACCCCACCACCTTCTTGAGAATGAGCATGTATATTAGGTTCTGATGTAAGACTTACTGAGTACCTTTGTACTCATGTTTGCTTAATTACTGTTTTCAGACGACAATACCGCCCCCTCCGATGGGTTCTACGTAGACCTTGACGTCGACGAGTGACTAGCCACCCAGGTGGCGATCCTGGCCATGGAGGGCCCTATGTAGATAGACAGGCTTCCAGAAGCCTTCTTTCTTTCTAGTGTCTGTACTCAGACTAGTTGCTTCCGCTTGTGCTTGTATGATTGTATGACTTGAGTGTCGGGTCATGTGACCCCTATCTGTATGAGCATGTTATGTATGGCTCTTTGGAGCCTTTAAATAAAGTACTTGAGTTGTAGAGTTTTGTTGTGATGCCATGTTGTATGTACTCATATCGGGCATATTGTGTGTATGATTGAAATGCTTGGTATGAGTGGGATCCGACAATCTAGTTGTTTATCCTTGGCAGCCTTTCTTATGGGGAAATGTAGTCTAGTGTTCCTCGAGCCATAGTAGTCCGCTATAGCCCGGTTCATCGGAGTCCTGCTAGCCCAGCACTACTGCTCAGGACACTTGACTGGCCGGCATGTGTTTCACTTCGTTCCTATGTCTGTCCCTTCGGGGAAATGTCACGCGGTGATATCGGGAGTCCTGCCTAGCCTGCTACAGCCCGGGTTCCCCGGAGTCCTGTTAGCCCAGTGCTACAGCCCGGAATCTCTCACTGATGACCGACATGCTCGATGTGATTCATGTATGCCTATCTCCATAGGTCTGTGGCGCTTTGGGTTCACGACTAGCCATGTCGGCCCGGGTTCTCTATCATATGGATGCTAGCGACACTATCATATACGTGAGCCAAAAGGCGCAAACGGTCCTGGGCCATGGTAAGGTGACACCCGTGGGATACCGTGCGTGAGGACGCAAAGTGATATGAGGTGTTGCCGGCTAGATCGATGTGGCTTGGAATCGGGGTCCTGACAGCATCAAAAACCAAAATGCGGTATAGTGATTGCTTTTTGATCTTCAGAAAGAACCATGTTCATTGAATCCGATTCAACTGAAGTTGGAGAAACCGACACCCACCAGCCACCTATGTGCGAAGCACGTCGGTAGAACCAGTCTCGCGTAAGCGCACGCGTAATGTCGGTTTGAGCCGCTTCATCCAACAATACCACTGAATCAAGAATCAACTAGTGATGGCAAGCAATATGTATATACCCACGCCCACAATTCCTTTCTGTTCTACTCGTGCATATAACATCTACGCATAAACCTGACTCGGATGCCACTAGTGGGGAACGCAGTAATTTCATTCCTACGCACACGCAACATCCATCTAGGTGGTGCATAGCAACGAGGGGGGAGAGTGTTGTCCACGTAGCCTCATAGACCGTAAGCGGAAGCGTCATGATAACGCGGTTTATGTATGAAGGAAATATGCCCTAGAGGCAATAATAAAGTTGTTATTTATATTTCCTTATATCACGATAAATGTTTATTATTCACGCTAGAATTGTATTAACCGGAAATTAGTACATGTGTGAATACATAGACAAACAAAGTGTCCCTAGTATGCCTCTACTTGACTAGCTCGTTAATAAAAGATGGTTATGTTTCCTAACCATAGACATGTGTTGTCATTTGATGAATGGGGTCACATCATTAGAGAATGATGTGATGGACGAGACCCATCTGTTAGCTTAGCACTATGATCGTTTAGTTTGTCACTATGACTAGAGATTATGCAACTCCCGAATACCGGAGGAACACTTAGTGTGCTATCAAACATCACAGCGTAACTGGGTGATTATAAAGATGCTCTACAGGTGTCTCCGATGGTGTTTGTTGAGTTGGCATTGATCAAGATTAGGATTTGTCACTCCGATTGTCGGAGAGGTATCTCTGGGCCCTCTCGGTAATGCACATCACTATAAGCCTTGCAAGCAATATGGCTAATGAGTTAGTTACGGGATGTAGCATTACGGAACGAGTAAAGGGAGTTGCCGGTAACGAGATTGTTGGGGATATTACTATCAGCTGAGACCCGCCCAGGAGGGGCCGGGTCAGCTTCAATGGCGGGTTACGCAAGAAGTTCAGTAAACATCCAAGTTTGTAGTTTATTAAGTCTTATAGAAGGCCCAAAGGTCAGGGGCCGGCTTAAGGCCTGATATTGTAAAATGCCACATGTAAGGAAATACTTGTACAGAAAGACATATAAAGAAAGTCACCGAGCCGGACACGATTATGAGCCGACCAGGACTCTGTTGGCCACCTGGTGTCAACCCGTGTATATAAGGGGATGACCCGGTGGCGGTTTAGGGTAAGAAACAATAAGTCAGTAACCAAGCCGGCGAGTTAAGCCTCTTGGTGATCGAAACCCCCGCAATACCAAACCCAACTAGATGTAGGCTTTTACCTTCATCGTAAGGGGCCGAACTAGTATAAAACTCTCTCGTGTCCTTTGTCCCGATTAACCCCTTTAAGCTTCCTAGTGCGATGGCCCTATGACTAAGTCCTTGCTCTAGGACATCTGCCGTGACAATTCCCCGACAGTTGGCGCCCACCATGGGGCCAGCGCACAGTGGATTTGAGTTCTTGAAGGGCAATTTCGAAGGGCTCAGGGGATACGCTGTGGGCCGGATGACCAAGAGTCATCGCGACAAGATCTACATCGACGACGAAGGCTGGGGCCCCGAGGCCGGCTCAATCGAGTACGGGTACCGGGTCCCCTTCGGCGGAATCCACGTCTTCATCGGCCGGATCGGCGAGTCAGGCCCTGAGCCGGATGTCCACACCGACCTCATCGAAACGGCTCAGCGTGCCGGGTCCGACCGTGTTCAATCTGTCGTGAAGCATGCCTTCGTAGGCTGCGTCCATGGCGGTGAATACTCCGAAGGATCGATGGAAGGCGGGGAGACGACCATCTGCTCTGATACTGCATCTTCAACGGGTGAGACAGACTCATTGTATCAACTACAAGACAGCATGCTCGGGGGCTGTTCCGATGGCAGCAGTATTCCGGACCCCCTTGAGCCGCCAAATTGGGCCGGAGTCTTCATGGCAGGGACGCAGCCCGGGCAGAACTCCACCGCAGCGACAACAGCCGCCACCGGGTCGGCAGCTGCCGGGTCAGGAGACCCCGCACACCCCCCGGCTCAGGTTCTCATGGACCTCATGGATAAACTGATGACTCTGTTAACCGCTGCGGTAGAGCCGGCAGATAAAGCCCAGCATGACACGGAAGTGGCACGCGTGCGGGAGGAGATGGTGCAAGCTAAGAAAATTTGGCTGCAGAGGGAACATGGATGGCAGCAGAACGAGCAGCCTTGGATGCTCGTGCTCAGCAGCTTCAAGCAGAAACCTTCCGGCTTTCCGTGGATCTTAATGCGTCAAACAAAGTCATGAGGAGGAGGCGTCAGAAAACTCAGTCACGTCTGCCTCTAACACTGGATCCGAGGAATCTGTTCCATACACCCGGAGCTGGAGGGAGCAACCCGCCGGAGGTAAACCGGGTCAGGACGCCCGGAGCACCAGTTCAGCCATGCACCATGGAGCCGCCGCGCATGAATACAGCTCCTCTCTATTATATATCAACACCCCCGGGTCACTTCTCCAACCCCATGGAGAACCTCATTGCGGCGTCAGCTCGTTTGGCAGCCCTCCCGATGGAAGGCGACTCGCCAGCAGCAATTGAAACCCGAAGGGTAAGAGAACTACTTCAGACAACTTTGGCCCAGCAAGATGCATACTCCTACAGTCGAGACAGGATTCATTCAACTCCTCACCCAAGCCAGAGCCCAAGTTACAGTAGGCACATGCAATCTGCAGAGATGTCAAGTAACGCTCAACGCCACAATCGGCTATATAGGCATGAGCCGGTGTGGGCTGGAGCCCTTAACTTGGCGGATCAGGAGAGAATTCGTCAAGAGGCGGAACGGGCAGCTCAGATAGCAGCAGAGCAGGCGGCTCACCAGACTTTTCCGGCTTACCCAGCGACTTCGGTGGAGGCAGGTGTAGTTACAAGAACC
Organism: Triticum dicoccoides; assembly: GCF_002162155.2. Taxonomy (NCBI): domain Eukaryota; kingdom Viridiplantae; phylum Streptophyta; class Magnoliopsida; order Poales; family Poaceae; genus Triticum; species Triticum dicoccoides. Next base: position 363,013,091 of record NC_041380.1, on the reverse strand, counting down.
AGAGGCGTACCTTGCCTGGTCCCAGCCATACGCAATGAACGGTTTCCCAAGGATTTCAAGGGGCCTCGTAAGGTACCGAACTACACGGCTGACTTACAGCCAGGGGATTGGATTGAGAGTTATGAGATGGCTATGGAGCTGTTGGAGGTTAGTGATGCTGCAATGGCCAAGTACTTTACCATGATGTTGGATGGAACGACTCGGACCTGGCTGAAAGGATTGCCACCCAATTCCATCGGCTCATGGGCAGAGTTAAAGGCACAGTTCATCCAGAACTTTAAAGACATGTGTAAGCAGCCAATGTCAATTGTGGACCTGACCAATTGCAAGCAAGAGGATGGAGAATCTATGACTCATTGCGTGCACTGGGTCAAGGAAATAATACATTCATCTGATAAAATGGACGCCGATTCAGCAGTTTTGATGTTGGAGAAGAATTGCCGTTTTGAGCCCCTGAAGCAGAAGTTGGGGCGGCTTAAACGAGACTGTAATGACATGGGAACGTTGATGGCGGCTCTTGTCAAGTATGTTGATACCACCAAAGACCTGGCGTCTGATGAGGAAAAAGCAACAAAGGGAAAGAAGAACGGCAATGGCAAGGGTCACCAGCATAACCCGGCAAATCAAGGAGGTAATAAGCGTAAGGCTGATAAGTTTGTTGCTAATACTAATGCACATGGCGGTAATCAACGGCGCAAGGGCAGACAGCCCCCTCGATCGGGCGGGTCAGGTCCCACCCTTGAGCAGCTGTTGAATGAACCTTGTCCTAGACATGACACCAGGGAGAAGCCAGCTACCCACTTGTGGAAGGATTGTACGATCATGAAGGCATTTAAAAATTCCAACGCATTTGATGGGGTTCATGGTCCGGGTGGCGGATCAGGCGGCTTTCAGGGCCCAGGCGCCGGTTCAAATGGAGGAGGTTTTCATGGTCATCCTGGTCACCAGGGGGGATATAATCAGCAACACAACCAAGGGAATCAACAGGAGCAACAATCCGGCTATCAGAGCAACCCGAAGCAGTTGAGTAGCGGACATTATCATGTCTTTACTACCAGTTTATGTAAGAGAGACCAGAAACTCCACAAGAGGGCCGTCAATGTCATTGAACCGGCAATCCCACGTTATCTACGTTGGTCGGAGCAGCCTATTGTGTGGAGCAGAGAGGATCACCTGCCCCGGGTTGATAATCCGGGTCACTTGGTTTTGGTAGTGGCACCTCAGGTTGGTGGGTACAAGTTTACTAAGGTACTCATGGATGGAGGCAGCAGCATCAACATCCTTTACTATGAGACGTTCCGCCGGATGGGATTGATGGATAAAAATCTTAAACAATCCAACACTGTTTTTCATGGTGTAGTACCCGGTAAGTCGGCATACCCCATTGGTAAGATCGAGCTGGAGGTAGCCTTTGGGGATGAGTATGATTCCAGGGCAGAAAAATTAACCTTTGAAGTGGTTAAGATCAAAAGCCCATATCAAGCTCTGTTTGGGCGACCGGCTTATGCCAAGTTTATGGCTTGGCCGTGTTACGTGTATTTATAGCTCAAGATGCCGGGTCACAAGGGCACCATTACACTCCATGGGAGCCGGAAGATCGCCTTGGAATGTGAAGAGGGGGATGTTGCCTATGCTGAATCCGTTTGTGCGACAGAGGAGTTGAAATTCTATAAGGATCATGTTGACCCGGCGGACATGACGTCATTAAAGAAACCAACCATAGAGCATGATCCAGAGTTGCAGTTCAAGTTAGCTGATGACACTAAGATGATTGACTTTGTGCCTGGTGACTCATCCAAACAGTTCATCATCAGCGCAAACTTGGATCCGAAATAGGAAAGCGCACTCATCGAGTTCATCCATGAGAACCGGGACATCTTTGCATGGAAACCTTCAGACATGCCGGGTGTCTCGAGGGAACTCGCTGAGCACACTCTTAATATCGATCCAAAGTTCAAGCATGTCAGACAGTTTCTTCGGCGGTTCAATGAAGAAAGCCGTAAGGCCATTGGAGAAGAGGTGGCCCGGCTCTTGGCGACCGGGTTCATTGTGGAGGTCTTTCACCCAGAATGGTTAGCTAACCCAGTGCTCGTGCTAAAAAAGAATGGCACCTGGCGTATGTGTGTGGATTACACAGATTTAAACAAGGCCTGTCCGGCTGATCCTTTTGCTCTTCCCCGTATTGATCAGATTATTGATGCTACAGCGGGTTGTGCACGGTTGAGTTTTTTAGATGCTTATTCCGGGTATCATCAGATTAAGATGGCAGTCAAGGATCAAGAGAAAACATTGTTCATAACACCTTTTGGGGCTTTCCGCTATGTGTCTATGCCTTTTGGGCTCAAGAGTGCTCAGGCGACTTACCAACGGTGTGTGCAGAATTGTCTTCATGATCAAATTGGGCGCAATGTTCATGCCTATGTGGATGATATAGTAGTGAAATCCAGGGAAGATGAAACCTTGGTCACATACTTGAAAGAGACTTTTGATAATCTTCGGGTGTACAAGATGATGCTTAACCCAGCCAAATGTGTTTTTGGAGTTCCAGCCGGCAAGCTTTTGGGTTTTCTGGTGTCTAACCGAGGCATTGAAGCTAACCCGGAGAAGATCAAAGCAATTACATCCCTGGCCAAACCAACCTGCGTCAATGATGTTCAACGACTGGCAGGTTGTGTGGCTGCTTTGAGCCGGTTCATAAGCCGGTTAGGGGAAAAGGCTATGCCTCTGTATCAGTTGACGAAGAAAACAGATGTGTTTGTTTGGAGTGATGCTGCGAACGCCGCTTTTGAAGATCTGACGGCACAACTAGCTGAGCCGCCGGTCCTAGCTGCTCCAATTGAGAAAGAGCCGCTATTGTTATATGTAGTTGCCAACTCATGGGCTGTTAGCGTGGCTATGGTGGTAGAGTGCAAGGAGGTTGGCAAAGAGCATCCGGTTCAATGACCGGTTTATTATGTCAGTGAAGTGCTAATTGAGTCTAAGCAACGATATCCACATTGGCAGAAGCTTGATTATGGGGTGTTCATGGCAAGCCGGAAGCTTAAGCATTACTTTTAGGGACATCCAACCACTGTGGTTAGCTCTGCTCCTTTGAGAGACATTATTCAAAATAGAGAAGCTACAGGGCGAGTTGCCAAGTGGGCAATTGAGCTTGGGTCTCATGGGCTGCAGTATGTTCCACGCACTGCAATTAAGTCTCAAGCCCTGGTTGACTTCATCAATGACTGGACAGAGATGTAGATGCCAGAAGAAAAGCCAGACAACACATATTGGACTATTCATTTTGATGGGTCCAGGCAATTGGAGGGATCGGGGGCTGGAGTTGTATTAACTTCCCCACGAGGTGATAAATTTTGTTATGTGTTACGATTGATGTTTCCGTGCACTAACAACGCAGCAGAGTATGAAGCATTGCTCCATGGTCTTCGATTGGCAAAGGAGATGAGCTTGAGCTGGGTCAGATGTCTTGGTGATTCGGATCTAGTGGTTCAGCAGGTGTCTGGCAAGTGGGATTCCAAAGACCCTCTCATGGCGGCTTATCGCCGAGAGGTCGATGCTGTTGCGGGATATTTTAAAGGCTATCAGGTGGAACACATTAACCGTCGAAAGAACGAAGTAGCTGATGCTTTGAGCCGGCTAGGGTCTCAACGTAAGCCGGTACCACCCAATACCTTTTTAGATGTTTTGCATAACCCCTCTATCAAATTGCCCATAGAAGAAGATTTAGCTGTTCCTGACCCAGAGGCGCAGTTGGTGGTGACTCTTCATGTCATCCCAGATTGGACGGTGCCGTTCTTGGCTTACATGACCCAGGGAGAATTGCCAGCGGATGAGACCCTGGCTCGACAGATAACCCGGCGGTGTAAGTCCATGACGATTTCGGATGGAGAGTTATTTCATCACAGTGTTTCTGGAGCGTTTCAACAGTGTGTTTCCCCCGAAGAAGGTCAAGAAATCCTTCGTGAGATCCATGAAGGTGATTGTGGTCATCACGCCGGGTCAAAATCTTTGGTGGACAAGGCGTTTCATCATAGTTTTTACTGGCTGACAGCTCACGCTGATGCGGAGGATCTAGTTAGTAGATGTGATGGGTGTCAGAAATTCGCACGACGGGCGCATGTGCCGGCTCAAGAGCTCCGGATGATTCCAATCACTTGGCCATTTGCAGTCTGGGGGCTTGACATGGTGGGACCTTTCAAAAGGTCTAAGGACAAGAAGACACATCTCCTAGTGGCTGTTGATAAGTTCACTAAATGGGTTGAAGCAGAGCATGTGACTAAGTGTGATGCAGCCACGACGGTTCAGTTCATGAAGAAAATAATCTTTTGTTTCGGTTTTCCACACAGTATTATCACGGACAATGGCACCAATCTATCCCAAGGGGCTATGGAAGAGTTTTGTCAGCGAGAGCACATCCGGCTTGATGTTTCTTCTGTAGCTCATCCTCAATCCAACGGTCAAGCTGAGAGAGCCAATCAGGAAATTCTGAAAGGGCTAAAACCCCGGCTTATGGTTCCTTTACAGTGAACGTCGGGTTGTTGGGTAGAGGAGTTGCCTTTAGTGTTATGGAGCATCAATACTACACCCAACAGGTCTACGGGTTACACACCCTTCTTCATGGTTTATGGGGCAGAAGCGGTATTGCCCAGTGAAATCCATCATGACTCGCCCCGTGTGGCATCTTATGTTGAAGCTAACAATGAAAAAGCCAGACAGGATGCGCTTGACTTGTTGGATGAAGAAAGAGACTTAGCAGCAGCACGCTCAACAATCTATCAACATGACCTGCGTCGTTATCACAGCCGCCGAGTTAAGACCAAGACTTTTCAGGAAGGCGACTTGGTGCTCCGGCTCATCCAAGATCTTTCAGATGCACACAAGTTATACCCACCTTGGGAAGGACCCTTTGTGGTCAGTAAAAATTTAAACAACGGGTCATACTACCTCATTGACGTTCGAGAGCATGCAGACTCACGTAAGTCGGAAGAGGAGACCCGCCGGCCGTGGAACATTGCTCAACTTCGGCCGTACTATACCTGAGCCACCGGCTCTCATCCTGTACATACGTTCATCCTGTATATACGATGATAAGCAATAAAGTAAGACCATCGGTCTCTTTTCTTTTCAAAAATTATGCATCTTTATTACTTTTTCACAAATGACCATTAAGGAGCTGATCATATTTGAATCAAGTATAACCTTTTTCTAGTCCGGCTTATGATCGTATTCGAATCTAGCTGTAAATATCATGGTCACTTGGGGGCTTCCTGTTCAAACATAGGTCGTATTCGAACCAAAGAGAACATAGCTGTCGTAACCCTTTTGATCGGCTCAAGGCCAAACTCACTTGGGGGCTTCTTGATCGTATCCGAATCATAGCTTAACCCCTTTTGAGCCGACTTGGATCGTATTCAAATCAGGGTTGTTAAAAACCTCTCAAGGTCATTTGGGGGCTTCCTCTTCAAACATAGGTCGTATTCGAACCAAAGAGAACATAGCTGTCGGTACCCTCTTGATCGGTGCAACGCCAAAGCCACTGGGGGCTATATGGTCGTATTCGAACCTTAGCTTAACCCCTTTGGTCCGGTTTACTGATCGTATTCGAATCAGAAACCCCCAATCTTTTAAATACATAGTTAAAATTATGTTTGTTATCTGTTGCTTGCCTTTGAGCTTTTGTTGCTTCAATATTACAAATGAGATGGCCTGATTCTCTTCGCTGGCTCAATTATTGGACAACACACCCGCCCGGGTTATCCAAGCCGGTGGTCTAAGGATCCGAAGGTACGAGCTACTGAGATATGATGATTATTGAATGTTCAAGGAGTCTCAACTTTTATATTGAATTCTCAAATTTATCACCCAGTTTATTTAAACCGACGATCTAAGGATCACCAAGGACAAGGTATGGTTTTTACTTACACGCGCTTATCGGCTGGGTTAACTTCAGAGTTGGTATTAAACCTTACCCTTTATTTATATTTGTCTCTGTTTTTTGAGGTGGAAATATGGGCTGTAAAAGAGGTGTTTAAACCTAGTTGTTTCTAAACCGCCTTGCCAGGTCTTCCCTTTTTCCTTGTGTTCACAAGAACAGAGTTTAAACATTGCAGAGACAAGTGTTAAACAAGGCATAAGAAAAGCATTAAAACATTGGCACCCGGAAGCACAGATTCACATAGAAGCGTTTTATGCGCAATGGCATAAGCAAATATGCGGTGTTTTTAACAGCTAAAGCTATTACAAGGCTTTCTAAAGCCCATGAAGATGATCATTGTCCTTCCCTCACCGGCTCAACATCTTGAATCTGCTGGAAGTTGGGTTTTGGCTAGTCATAGCCGTTCATGGCGACAAATTCAGCTTCATCGTCAATCAGGCCGACCGGATCAACCTCCGGGGCAAATGTGTCTTCTCTCACCGATGGGATCAAGTCGGTTACTTTATAGGAAGGAAGGGCCATCTTCTTATTTTCACTGTCAAAACCCGGTTGATACTTGTCCACATTGGTGTCATCTCCAAGGCTAGTCGCCTGAGGCCGGACTTCACGGACGCAGGCTATAAAGTCATCCTAATCAAAAGGAGACCCGTCCTCCTTCACGGTAGGATAACCCCTTCCACGTCTGCCGGGTCTAGATCTGGTACCCAAGCCTTGGAGCGGCTTAGGGCAGTCAAAGCTCCGGCTCGCGCGCAGGAGCGTTTCACCTCTTGGAATCTGGCAGGGAGAATGGGCAGCTTCTTCAGGACGTCACTAAACTGGTTAGACCCTTGATTAGTAGGAGAGATGGCTGCCAGAGCTCGTTGTGCACCGATATACAATTGTGCAGTTAAAGTGTATACGGCTTTCATCTTAATCAACGGGTCTTGGTCTAGATTCTTACTTCGCGGACCTACACGCATTTTTCACAGAGTCAGTTAACGGATCATATTCCGGTTTGACAGGAAACACATATGAAAGATCAAATCAGGAAGCTTACCAAAGATAGCAGCGACCATCTGAGACACCCGGCCTTTTAAACTGTTCAGTTCGGTTGAAATTTCCTTCAGAGCTGTTTCGGCTGTCTCAGCTCGCAGGGTCAGAAGTATCCTCTCATCTGCCCACGTTTTCTCTTTGACAGCAAAGTCAGTCTTCAACTTCTCCGTTTCAGAAAGACTTATTTGCAGTTGGGAGGTGGAAGATTTAATTTTCGATTCCTGGTTCGCTAGCCGGGTCTTTGTATCAGTCAGTTGGGAGTTCAGTTCAGACAATGCATTCTGTGAACACATTCAGATAAATCAAGACTTGGCTTCAAATTCCAGTATCCAATTTCAAAGATTCAAGTCTCAAATACTTTATGAATAAACCACTTGACACTTGGGGGCTAATGTATGTCAAATCAAATTTTTATGACTCTACCAACATATTTGAAGTCCCAAGTCCTTTACAAAGTAACAACACTTGGCACTTGGGGGCTAATGCACGCAGTTCAGCAAATTTTTCAAGTTTAAACCGGAATATTAAGTATTTTACAGATGGCGTTCAATTCTGAAGTACCGATTCATTAATGATTAAATAAACCGGTCCTTGGGGACTACGGGTGAAGTCTTGTTCTACTAATATCAAGCAAAGATTCAAAGGTAAAAGTATCAATCTATATTGTAAGTCTATAGGTTATTCTGTTTCTCTCATAATCTATAGACTTAGGGGCTGAAGGAATGTTGATAAACCAGAAATTACATACCTCATACTTCAATTGAAGCTGCTTGACCATCTCAATCTCAGAATCACGACTGGAGTGTACATGACTAAGATAGCCGGATAAGATATCACTGGCATTAAGACGGTCATAATTGGCAACATCAAGACGAACTTTCTGCCTCTCCAAAGCTTCTTGCTTAGCTGTGCACCATGCCAAAACCGTCGGGTTCCCCGGCTCAACATAGCGGCTCCCAGTAATTTGAACATCTTGAACACGGGGAGACGGTGGGCCGGTTGAGCTTGATGGACCAGCTGCAGAAGAGTTAATAGTGTTCTTGACAAGGGATGGCTCTGGAGGATTTGCTTCATGAACAATAGGCGGGTCTTCTGGGGAGACAGTCAATGGAGAAGGTGGCCTAGCCGGCTCAGATGCCAATGCTGGCGGATCTTCCATTGGTTTTGTTGCCTTCGCTTTTTTGGACTTAGCTTGACCACTGAAGAAAAATATTTCAGAATAATCAGCATTAAGATAACAATTGATCAAACTCGGAAGAAAAGAGGGTTTTTAATTACCCAGGAGCAGTCTTGAAAGCCGGAAATTGTGTTTGTGATGAGTCGCCTGAAGAACGAGACACCTCCTGAAAAGGTAAATGAAAGGAGTTAAAGAAAATACAAGGAGCAGGATTCATCAAAATGGGTTAAAGACAGTAATAATTAAACCTTGTTCGGGCGTTTCCGAGGAGTCTGTTGAAGGACAACAGCCGGTTCATCCTCAATTCCAACTTCACGGCGGCTTTCATGTTGCTGTTTTTTCAAATGAAAGTTGGGATCCAAGTGAGCTAAAGAGTTAGAAAACCTTACTTTACGGATCACTGGATGAACTTTGTGTCTTGGTAAGGGCTCTGAGTCGGAGGAGATAATAGTTACCTCTACTTCCTTAGCCTGACTGACCCCAGTTTCATCCTGGTAAGGATCAGTGTCAATAAGAGTGTTAAAAAATTAGCCAAGGGAGTCAAGGGCTACCTACGAGTCAGACGAGTCGTCAAGCTTCATTAAATCTTCAGCAGTGGTTTTCTTCTTCTTCTTCTTCTTGGATTTCCGGGCTGTTTTCTTGGCGTTCATGGCAGCGAGTTTCGCCTTCTTGGCAGCTTCGTGATCATATTTCACCTTCCAGAAGTCAGAATTGGCCTGTAAAGATAAGAAGAAAGATCAGTATTAAGTAGTAATAACCGGGCAAAACACAAAAAAAAGAGATCAGAATGTACTTACTTCTGGCATCGGATTAATCTTGCAGAAGGGACTTAACCCAACAATACTAGAATCTTCGTACTTCCCATTTACCAAAAGGGTCGACATCGAAACAATGTCTTCTTCGGTGAGTTCAACTTGGCTGTGACGAAGAGGGTGGTCCGGGCTACCGTCATATTCATACATCAGTTGAGATCGACGACTTAATGGGATAAATCGCCATGAGATCCAGCAACGGGTCAGATCTACTCCGGTTAGACCATTACCCAATAAGCCGTTCATTCTTCTAATGGAGGGAAGAAGCTTCCTACGTTCAGCGACGGTAAGCTTATCCGGAAGGGTGAACTTGGAGTCAAGACGGTTAGGGCGATAACCCGGCAAAGGCTTCTCGTTTGCTGGAGAAGTATCCTGACAATAAAACCAAGTTTGGTTCCAATCTTTTGGGTGGCTCGGTAAGACGATGAGAGGAAAAACAGCACCCTGACGGCGCTGAATTGAAATGCCTCCAAGTTCTAAGCTAGAACCGTTGGTGCATTCATTCTGGCGATTCAGATAAAAGTACTCTCTAAACAATTCTACAGTGGGCTCTTGCTGAAGATACGCCTCACAGAGCACTTGGAAGTTACAAATATTGGAAATAGAGTTGGGTCCAAGGTCTTGAGGATGGAGTTTGAAAAAATGAAGGACCTCTCTGAAGAATTTTGAACCGGGTGGTGAAAATCCCCGGTTCATGCGGTCAGTAAATATAATCACTTCTCCATCTTTCGGATTGGGACGTTCTTCCTCCGGGTCAGGAGCACGATAAGACATGACATTCTTTGAAGGCAGAAACCCAACGATGAAGAATTCTTTTAATCGTTCCTCAGTTACGGAAGAAGGGACCCAGTTACAGACGGTCGGTGACTTCAATGACATGATGAGTAACAAACTGAAAAATAAATAACAATATGGCGGTTAAGTCTATGGTCAATTATAAATCAAGTAATGGCGGTTTAACTAAGGTCTAATGGTATATAAGGAAAATAAATCCAGAGTGGTAAGCCGCCATGACTACAGATTTTCTCAGAAGGCAGAATTCAGTTAAGTGTTGGCATAAACAAGTTTCACCAAGTTCTTATTATCATTTTGGATCAAAGGGCTGTTTCAAAAAGGGAAATATTCTAGACCTAAAAAACATAGTACAGAGGAGTTCGTCGACTATAACGAAGCATCTGTACAGGTAAAAGGGATCTACTAATATCAAAAACGAATGCCAAACAGAAACCGCGCGAGTTATATCTCTTTTCTGGATCAAAATAAGTTGCGAAGAAGATCTACAAGATGGCCCGTGATGAACAGATGAAGAACACTGAAGAACTCGTGAAACCTAGAAACGGATCTAGGTACGGGAGTGAGAGGAAAGCTTACAGGAAGCAGGCCTATCGCGAAAAGTCACTGCGTTCTCTGGATGAACTTAGGGTGATGCAGTGGCCAAGCTTGATGACGACAATGAGAGTCGCGGCGGTGACGGAGCTCGAGCAGCGACGAAGGTTGCGAGAGGAAGAAGATGAGGAAGAAAGGAGAATGGGAAGGACCGGCCGCGTGCCTATTTATAAGGGCAGATGCGAACAGGTGGGCGCGAAAATCAAGGAGACCCAATAATAGTTGTCCAACTGAACAGGCGCCTCGATTCTCGGAAGGCATTAAAAATGAAAGATCCGTTGTAAGATGACGTCATGAAGGTTTTTTGTGTTTTCAAAAGATGACGTCACGGCGGGTTACAGAAGTTTTTAGAAAGAGGATGGATTCTGACTAAGTGTTGAAGATTGACAAAGTACAAAGTTCAGAGTCAACCTGGGGCCTAATGTTGGGGATATTACTATCAGCTGAGACCCGCCCAGGAGGGGCCGGGTCAGCTTCAATGGCGGGTTACGCAAGAAGTTCAGTAAACATCCAAGTTTGTAGTTTATTAAGTCTTATAGAAGGCCCAAAGGTCAGGGGCCGGCTTAAGGCCCGATATTGTAAAACGCCACATGTAAGGAAAAAATACTTGTACAGAAAGACATATAAAGAAAGTCACCGAGCCGGACACGATTATGAGCCGGCCGGGACTCTGTAGGCCACCTGGCGTCAACCCGTGTATATAAGGGGACGACCCGGTGGTGGTTTAGGGTAAGAAACAACAAGTTGATAACCAAGCCGGCGAGTTAAGCCTCTTGGTGATCGAAACCCCAGCAATACCAAACCCAACTAGACGTAGGCTTTTACCTTCATCATAAGGGGCCGAACTAGTATAAAACTCTCTTGTGTCCTTTGTCCCGATTAACCCCTTTAAGCTTCCTAGTGCGATGGCCCTATGACTAAGTCCTTGCTCTAGGACATCTGCCGTGACAATTCCACGACAGAGATTCAACTACGTATGATGATACTGACGATCAAATCTCGGGCAAGTAACATACCGATGACAAAGGGAACAATGTATGTTTTTATGCGGTTTGACCGATAAAGATCTTCGTAGAATATGTAGGAACCAATATGAGCATCTAGGTTCCGCTATTGGTTATTGACCGGAGATGAGTCTCGGTCATGTCTACATAGTTCTCGAACCCGTAGGGTCCGCACGCTTAATGTTCGGTGATGATCGGTATTATGAGTTTATGTGTTTTGATGTACCGAAGATAGTTTGGAGTCCCGGATGTGATCACGGACATGACAAGGAGTCTCGAAATGGTCGAGACATAAAGATTGATATATTGGATGACTATATTCGGACACCGGATGAGTTCCGAGGGTCACCAGATAATTATCGGAGTGCCGAGGGGTTATCAGAACCCCCGGGGGGACTAATGGGCCAACATGGGCCTTAGTGGAGAGAAGAGGGCTGGCCAAGGCAGGGCCATGCGCCCCTCCCCCTCTTGTCTGAATTGGACTAGGGAAGGGGGCGACACCCCCTTTCCTTCTCTTCTCTCCCTCTCCTTCCTTCCCCCTTTCCTCCTCCTAGCAGGAGTAGGAAAAGGGAGTCCTACTCCTACTAGGAGGAGGACTCCTCCTCTGATGGCGCGCCTCAAGGGCCGGCCAGCCTCCCCCTTGCTCCTTTATATGCGCGAGCAGGGGGCACCCTAGAACACACAAGTTGATCATTGATCCCTTAGCCGTGTGCGGTGCCCCCCTCCACAATAATCCACCTCGGTCATATCATCGTAGTGCTTAGGCGAAGCCCTGCACCGGTAGCTTCATCATCACTGTCATCACGCTGTCGTGCTAACGAAGCTCTCCCTCGACACTCAGCTGGATCAAGAGTTCATGGGATGTCACCGAGCTGAACGTGTGCAGATCGCGGAGGTGTCGTACTTTGGGTACTAGGATCGGTCGGATCGTGAAGACGTACGACTCCATCAACCGCGTTGTCATAACGCTTCCGCTTACGGTCTACGAGGGTACGTGGAGAACACTCTTCCCTTCTCGTTACTATGCATCACCATGATAGATCTTGCGTGTGCGTAGGATTTTTTTTGAAATAACTGTGTTCCCCAACAGTTGTATCAGAGCCAGGTCTATGCGTAGATGTTATATGCACGAGTAGAACACAAAGGAGTTGTGGGCATGGATATATACATATTGCTTGCCGTCACTAGTTGATTGTTGATTCATCGGCATTGTTGGATGAAGCGGCTCAGACGGACATTATGGGTACGCTTACGCAAGACTAGTTCTACCGATGTGCTTCCCACACAGGTGGCTAGTGGGTGTCAGTTTCTCCAACTTTAGTTGAATCAGATTCAATGAACAGTGTTCTTTCTGAAGATCAAAAATCAATCACTATACCACGTTGTGGTTTTTGATGCGTAGGTAAGAATGGTTCTTGCTTAGCCTGTAGCAGCCACGTAAAACTTGCAACAAGAAAGTAGAGGACGTCTAACTTGTTTTTGCAGGGCATGTTGTGATGTGATATGGTCAAGACATGATGAGATATAAATTGTTGTATGAGATGATCATGTTCTGTTAAAATTATCGGCAACTGGCAGGAGCCTTATGGTTGTCTCTTTATTGCATAAGATGCAAGCGCCATACAATTGCTTTACTTTATCGCTATGCGATAGAAATAGTTGCAAAAGCAATAGTTGGCAAGACGACCATGTGATGACACATTGATAGATATCAAGATGATGGAGATCATGGTGTCATGCCGGTGACGATGGAGATCATGATGGTACTTTGGAGATGGAGATCAAAGGCACAAGATGATGATGGCCATATCATGTCACATATTTTGATTGCATGTGATGTTTATCTTTTATACATCTTATTTTGCTTAGTACGGCGGTAGCATTATAATATGATCTCTCACTAAATTTCAAGGTATAAGAGTTCTCCCTGAGTATGCACCGTTGCTACGGTTCGTCGTGCCGAGACACCACGTGATGATCGGGTGTGATAAGCTCTACGTTCACATACAACGGGTGCAAGACAGTTTTGCACACGCGGAATACTCGGGTTAAACTTGACGAGCCTAGCATATGCAGATATGGCCTCGGAACACTTAGACCGAAAGGTCGAGCGTGAATCATATAGAAGATATGATCAACATAGTGATGTTCACCATTGAAAACTACTCCATCTCACGTGATGATCGGACATGGTTTAGTTGATTTGGATCACGTGATCACTTAGATGACTAGAGGGATGTCTATCTAAGTGGGAGTTCTTAAGTAATATGATTAATTGAACTTAAATTTATCATGAAGTTAGTCCTGATAGTATTTGCATATCTATGTTGTAGATCAATTGCTCGCTTATAGCTTCCCCGTTTTATTTATGATATGTTCCTAGAGAAAACTATGTTGAAAGATGATAGTAGCAATGATGCGGATTGGATCCGTGATCTGAGGATTATCCTCATTGCTGCATAGAAGAATTATGTCCTTGATGCACCGCTAGGTGACATAAGTATTGCAGGAGCAAATGCAGACGTTATGAACATTTGACAAAGCTCGGTATGATGACTACTTAATAGTTTAGTGCACCATGCTTTACGGCTTAGAACCGGGACTTAAAAAACTTTTTGAACGCCATGGAGCACATAAGATGTTACAAGAGTTGAAATTAGTATTTCAGACTCATGCCCGTGTCGAGAGGTATGAGACCTCTGACAGTACTTTGCCTACAAGATGGAGGAGAATAGCTCAACCAGTCAGCATGTGCTCAGATTGTCTGGGTACCATAATTGCTTGAATCAAGTGGGAGTTAATCTTCCAGATAATATAGTGATTGACAGAGTTCTCTAGTCACTATCACCAAGTTACTGGAACTTATTGATGAACTATAATATGCAAGGGACTTCAAAAACTCTTTTAATGCCATGGAGCATATAAGATGTTCCAAGAGTTGAAATTAGTATTTCAGACTCATGCCCGTGTCAAGAGGTGTGAGACCTCAGACAATACTTTGCCTACAAGATGGAGGAGAATAGCTCAACCAGTCAGCATGTGCTCAGATTGTCTGGGTACTACAATTGCTTGAATCAAGTGGGAGTTAATCTTCTAGATAAGATAGTGATTGACAGAGTTCTCTAGTCACTATCACCAAGTTACTGGAACTTAGTGATGAACTATAATATGCAAGGGATGACGTAAAACGATTCCCGAGCTCTCCACGATGCTGAAATCGGCGAAGGTAGAAATCAAGAAAAGCATGAAGTGTTGATGGTTGACAAGACCACTAGTTTCAAGTAAAAGGGCAAGGGAAAGAAAGGGAACTTCAAGAAGAATGGCAAGCAAGTTGCCACTCCCATGAATAAGCACAAAGCTGGACCCAAGCCTAAAACTGAGTGCTTCTACTGCAAAGGAAATGGTCACTAGAAGTGGATATGCCCTAGATACTTGGCGGATATGAAGGATGGCAAAGTGAACAAAGGTATATTTGATATACATGTTATTGATGTGTACTTTACTAGTGTTTATAGCAACCCCTCAGTATTTGATACTGGTTCAGTTGCTAAGAGTAGTAACTCGAAATGGGAGTTGCAAAATAAACAGAGACTAGTTAAGGGCGAGGTGTTGATGTGAGTTGGAAGTCATTCCAAGGTTGATAAGATCATCATCGCACACTCCCTTTACCTTCAGGATTAGTGTTGAACCTAATGTTATTTGGTGTTTGCATTGAGTATAAATATGATTGGATCATGTTTATTGCAATACGGTTTTTCATTTAAATCAAAGAATAATTGTTGTTCTATTTACATGAATAAAACCTTCTATGGTCATACACTCAATATAAATGGTTTATTGAATCTCGATCATAATGATACACATATTCATAATATTGATGTCAAAAGATGCAAAGTTGATAATGATAGTGCAACATTTTTTGTGGCACTGCCATTTAGGTCATATTGGTATAAAGCGCATGAAGAAACTCCATGCTGATGGGTTTTTGGAATCACTTGATGCTTGCGAACCATGCCTCATGCGCAAAGATGACTGAAACTCCGTTCTCCGGAACAATGGAGCGAGCAACAGACTTATTGGAAATAATACATACGGATGTATGTGGTACGATGAGTGTTGAGACTCGCGGAGGGTATCGTTATTTTCTGACCTTCACAGATGATTTGAGAAGATATGGGTATATCTACTTGATGAAACATAATTATGAAACATTTGAAAAGTTCAAAGAATTTCAGAGTGAACTGGAAAATCATCGTAACAAGAAAATAAAGTTTCTATGATCTGATCGTGGAGGAGAATATTTGAGTTACGAGTTTGGTCTTCATTTGAAACAATGCGGAATAGTTTCGCAACTTACGCCACCTGGAACACCACAGTGTAATGGTGTGTCCGAACGCCATAACCATACTTTATTAGATATGGTGCGATCTATGATGTCTCTTACCAATTTATCACTATCGTTTTGGGGTTATGCATTAGAGACAGCTGCATTCGCAATAAATAGGGCACCATCGAAATCCGTTGAGACGACACCTTATGAACCGTGGTTTGGTAAGAAACCTAAGTTGTTGTTTCTTAAAGTTTGGGGCTGCGATGCTTATGTGAAAAAGCTTCAACCTGATAAGCTCGAACCCAAATCGGAGAAATGTGTCTTCATATAGGATACCCAAAGGAAACTGTTGGGTACACCTTCTATCACAGATCCGAAAGCAAGATATTCGTTGCTAAAAATGCATCCTTTCTAGAGAAGGAGTTTCTCTCGAAAGAAGTGAGTGGGAGGAATGTAGAACTTGATAAGGTAATTGTACATTCTCCCGAATTGGAAAGTAGTTCATCACATAAATCAGTTCTAGTGATTCCTACACCAATTAGTGAGGAAGTTAATGATGATCATGAAACTTCAGATCAAGTTACTACCGAACCTCGTAGGTCAACCAGAATACGTTCCACACCAGAGTGGTATGGTAATCATGTTCTAGAGGTCATGTTACTTGACCATGACAAACCTACGAACTATGAGGAAGCGATGATGAGTCCAGATTCCGCGAAATGGCTTGAAGCCATGAAATCTGAGATGGGATCCATGTATTATAACAAAGTATGGACTTTGATTGACATGCCTGATGATCGGTGAGCCATTAAGAATAAATGGATTTTCAAGAGGAAGACGGACGCTGATAGTAGTGTTACTATCTACAAAGCTTGACTTGTCGCAAAAGGTTTTCGACAAGTTCAAGATGTTGACTACGATGAGATTTTCTCACTCGTAGCGATGCTTAAGTCTGTCCAAATCATGTTAGCAATTGCCACATTTTATGGAATCTGGCAAATGGATGTCAAAACTGCATTCCTTAATGGATTTCTTAAAGAAGAGTTGTATATGATGCAACAATAAGGTTTTGTCAATCCTAAATGTGCTAACAAAGTGTGCAAGCTCCAGCGATCCATTTATGGACTGGTGCAAGCATCTCGGAGTTGGAATATATGCTTTGATAAAGTGATCAAAGCATATGGTTTTATACAGACTTGTGGTAAAGCTTGTATTTACAAGAAAGTGAGTGGGAGCACTACAACCTTTCTGATAAGTATATGTGAGTGACATATTGTTGATTGAAAATGATGTAGAATTTTCTAGAAATCATAAAGGAGTGTTTGAAAGGAGTTTTTCAAATAAAGACCTCGGTGAATCTGCTTAAAATTGAGCATCAAGATCTATAGAGATAGATCAAGACGCTTGATAAGATTTTTCAATGAGTACATACCTTGACAAGATTTTGAAGTAGTTCAAAATGGAACAGTCAAAGAAGGAGTTCTTGCCTATGTTGCAAGGTGTAAAGTTGAGTAAAGACTCAAAACCCGACCATGGCAGAAAATAGAAAGAGAATGAGAAGTCATTCCCTATGGCTCAGTGATTGGTTCTATAAAGTATGCCATGCTATGTATCAGTCCTATTGTATACCTTATCATGATTTTGGCAAGGGAGTACAATAGTGATCTAGCAGTAGATCACTGGACAGCGGTCAACATTATCCTTAGAGGACTAAGGAAATATTTCTCGGTTATGGAGGTGATAAAAGAGTTCATCGTAAAGAGTTACGTCGATGCAAGCTTTTGACACCGATCTAGATGAATCTAAGTCTCGATCTAGATACATATTGAAAGTGGGAGCAATTAGCTAGAGTAGCTCCGTGCAAAGCATTGTACACATAGAAAATTTGCTAAATACATACGGATCTGAATGTTGCAGACCCGTAGACTAAACTTCTCTCACAAGCCAAACATGATCACTCTTTGGGTGTTAATCACATAGTGATGTGAACTAGATTATTGACTCTAGTAAACCATTTGGGTATTAGTCACATGAAGATGTGAACTAATCACATGACGATGTGAACTAGATTATTGACTCTAGTGCAAGTGGGAGACTGAAGGAAATATGCCCTAATGGCAATAATAAAGTTGTTATTTATATTTCCTTATATAATGATAAATGTTTATTATTCATGCTAGAATTGTATTATCCGGAAACTTAGTACATGTGTGAATACATAGACAAACAAAGTGTTCCTAGTATGCCTCTACTTGACTAGCTCATTAATCAAAGATGGTTATGTTTCCTAACCATAGACATGTGTTGTCATTTGATGAACGGGGTCACATCATTAGAGAATGATGTGATGTACAAGACCCATTCGTTAGCTTAGCACTATGATAGTTTAGTTTGTTGCTATTGCTTTCTTCACAACTTATACATGTTCCTATGACTATGAGATTATGCAACTCCCGAATACCGGAGGAACACTTAGTGTGCTATCAAATGTCACAACTCAACCGGGTGATTATAAAGATGCTCTACAGGTGTCTCCGATGGTGTTTGTTGAGTTGGCATAGATCAAGATTATGATTTGTCACTCCGATTGTCGGAGAGGTATCTCTGGGCCCTCTCGGTAATGCACATCACTATAAGCCTTGCAAGCAATATGACTAATGAGTTAGTTATGGGATGTAGCATTACGGAACGAGTAAATGGACTTGCCGGTAACGAGATTGAACTAGGTATGATGATACCGATGATCGAATCTTGGGCAAGTAACATACCGATGACAAAGGAAACAATGTATGTTGTTATGCAGTTTGACCGATAAAGATCTTCATAGAATATGTAGGAACCAATATGAGCATCTAGGTTCCCCTATTGGTTATTGACCAGAGATAAGTCTCGGTCATGTCTACATAGTTCTCAAACCCGTAGGGTCCCCATGCTTAACGTCCGGTGATGATCGGTATTATGAGTTTATGTGTTTTGATGTACCGAAGATAGTTCGGAGTCCCGGATGTGATCACGGACATGACGAGGAGTCTCGAAATGGCCGAGACATAAAGATTGATATATTGGATGACTATATTCAGACACCGGATGTGTTCCTGGGGTCACCGGATAATTACCGGAGTGCCGTGGGGTTATCAGAACCCCCGGGGGGACTAATGGGCCAACATGGGCCTTAGTGGAGAGAGAGAGGGCTGGCCAAGGCAGGGCCTTGCGCCCCTCCCCCTCTAGTCCGAATTGAACTAGGGAAGGGGGCGCCCCCCTTTCCTTCTATTCTCTCTCTCTCTCCTTCCTCCCCCCTTTTCTCCTCCTAGTAGGACTAGGAAAGGGGAGTCCTACTCCTACTAGGAGGAGGACTCCTCCTCTCCTGGCGCGCCTCAAGGGCCGGCTAGCCCCCTTGCTCCTTTATATACGGGAGCAGGGGGCACCCTAGAACACACAAGGTGATCATTGATCCCTGAGCCGTGTGCGGTTCCCCCTCCACCATAATCCACCTCGGTCATTGTAACGCCCTCGATGCGGCTATATGTCCCACGTGTCGAAGCACGACTTAGAGGCATAACCGCATTGAAAGCAATGTCGCAAGTGAGGTAATCTTCACACAACCCATGTAATAAAATAGGGGAAGAAGTTACATAGTTGGCTTACAATCGCCACTTCACACAATTACATGAATAAAGCATTACATCATCCAAATACAATCAAGGTCCGACTATGGAACCAAAATAAAAGAAGAACCCCAAATGCGACAAGGTCCCGATCACCCCCAACTGGGCACCACTATCGATCATCAGGGAAAGACACGTAGTATCATTGAGAGTCCTCGTCGAACTCCCACTCGAGCTCAAGCGCGTCACCTGGAGCGGAATCATCAGGCCCTGCATCTGGTTTAATAGTAATCTGTGAGCCACAGGGACTCAGCAATCTCGCACCCTCGCGATCAAGACTATTTAAGCTTAAAGGTAAGGCAAGGTAATTATGTGGAGCTGCAGCAAGCGACTAGCATATATGGTGGCTATCCTGTTCACAAAAGAGAGCGAGAAGAGGAGGCAAAGCGCGAGCGAGAAACTAGAGAGCAACCTGCGTAAGCATTAATCCAACACCGTGTCCACTTCCCGGACTCCACCGAGAAGAGGCCATCACGGTAACACACTCAGTTGATTCATTTTAATTAAGTTAAGGTTCAAGTTATCTACAACCGAACATTAACAAATTCCCATCTGCCCATAACCGCGGGCACGGCTTTCGGAAGTTCAAATCCCTGCAGGGGAGTCCCAACTTAGCCCATGACAAGCTCTCACGGTCAACGAAGGAATAGACCTCCTCCCGAGACGTTCCGATCAGACTCGGTACCTCGATTCTTCAAGACACTTCGACAGGTTAAAACAAATCCAGCAACACCGCCCGAATGTGCCGACAAATCCCGATAGGAGCTGCACATATCTCGTTCTCAGGGCACACCGGATGAGCAAGTCATCGGGTAAGCCAGCCCAGAGTTGCCCCTGGTAGCCTCGGACATCGCTCAGTTGGACCAACACTTAGAGAAGCACTGGCCCGGGGGGGTTAATAAGATGACCCTTGAGCCGGCCGACTCAAGGGAAAGAAAAGGCTAGGAGGCAAATGGTAAAACCAATGTTGGGCCTTGCTGGAGGAGTTTTATTCAAGGTGAATAGTCAAGGGGTTCCCATTATAACCCAACCGCATAAGGAACGCAAAAACCGGGAACATAACACCGATATGACGTAAACTAGGGCGGCAAGAGTGGAACAAAACACCAGGCATAAGGCCGAGCCTTCCACCCTTTACCAAGTATATAGATGCATTAATTAAATAAGAGATATTATGATATCCCAACAAAATATCCATGTTCCAACATGGAACAAGCTCCAATCTTCACTTGCAACTAACAACGCTATAAGAGGGGCTGAGCAAAGCGGTAACATAGCCAAACAACGGTTTGCTAGGACAAGGTGGGTTAGAGGCTTGGCTTAACAATATGGGAGGCATGATAAGCAAATGGTAGGTATCGCAGCATAGGCATAGCAAAAGAGCGAGCAACTAGCAAGCAAAGATAGAAGTGATTTCGAGGGTATGGTCATCTTGCCTAAAATCTCGCAAGGAAGAAGAACGAGTCCATGAAGAAGAAAAACGGACGTAGACGAACGGGTCCTTACAAACGCGATGTAACTAGAACCAACCCGAAGAAGCAAACATCGGAAAGAAGCACACAACATAGTAAACAACCAACACATGAACATGGTATGATATGCGAGATGCAGTATGCGATGCATATGCATGATTTGCAAGGGAATGCATGAACCTGGCCTCAACATGGAAATCCAAGTGTGCCACTGAAAAGATGAGATGAAATCTCTTGAAAATGATATAAAGATCACTGGAATTGGAGTTACGGTTTGGAAATGGCAAGCAATTCAAATATGGCACCGGTCTGCGATTTACAGCAAGTAGCCATCTAAATGCAATGAGATAAACATGCTACAACACCCAAACATGGCAAAAAAAATACATGGCTGGAATCCATTTATGATGCTTAACAAAAGTCTAGCACTGAGCTACGGCCAATTCATCCATTAACAGGTTCAAACAAGCATGGCAAAAATGCATATGGCAAACAGATTTCAGACTTGGTGAAATTAACACTTGTCTGGAATTTCAGATCAGATAGCACTCTTTGGAGCATGAAAACTACATGCTACAGGACCTGCACATGGCAAAGTAAAGCATGGAATGGGGCTACTCAAAGAGCTTAACAAAAGTCTCTTAGTGACCTTGAGCCAAAAGGGATCAGAAAATACAATTGCACGCATGTGAACATGGCAAAAACATAATCAGTTCTCAGACTTAGTGAAAACTGGAGCATGCTGAAACAGATATCAAGTAGGCATGTTTACGAGCTCGATGCACTCACTACAGAGCAAGGCGTGACAAACTAAGCATACACCCATCAAGAATACATAAAATTCAAGCTAGACATGGCAAGAACAATACCATAGCATGCACGGATCAACTACAACATCATCGGCAAAATCGCTAACAAGTAGACAATCTGCCCAGATTCACGAAATAGCAAAAGTAGAGCTCGATTGACTCAAGCTATGGTGCTCCATAAATGCAAACAAGGACATGGATGGATAGATCACTACAATATTAACAAAACATCCTTACTGATCATCCTCAAAAGAGGCACGGATCACTAGGAAACAACATGAACATATGGCATAATGAGATAAACAGCTCAAGGACTTAGTGGAAATGCTAAGTCCCTGAAATCAGCATTACCAAGTGCCTCACTTTGCAAGCTTGTGCTAGACACCACACACATCACAAAAATACATGGGTTGCACCTCTGGAAAGATGGCAAAACCCTTAACAAAACATATGTAGAGCTCATGGCCATATCATGAACACAATAATCATGGCAAAAATGACAAATATCTAAATGGAGCAGCAGATCTGACAAATAACTCAAGTAGCACTCTTCTAGTAGCATTTCGGGCATCAAGATGAACTCAAATGAAAATGATGCAATGAGATGAAATGATGTACTCTCTAAGACGAACATTTTGATATGCTATATGCATGAATCGGAGCTACAAATGCAGAGTTATGGCACGATGAACATGGCCATATGAAACGTGGAAATTTCGGGGACTTAGGGAAAAAGTCAACCTCTCTCAGATCTCAGATCTAGGGTTCATGCACGCGAACCGAGGCGGCGGCGGATCTCGCTAGAGATGGCCGGAAGAGGAGTGGACCTTGCCGGAGATGGCGGATCCGTGCCGGATCTCGTCGGATCCCGGCGCGGGGCGGCGGAGGAAGGCGGCGGCCGTGGCGCGGTTGGGCGGCGGAAGACGGACGGAGGCGGGCCG
>NC_041380.1:362967019-362989726 GCF_002162155.2 Triticum dicoccoides | reverse complement strand
GGAGGCGCGGCGTCCGGCTCACAGGAAGGTGGCGGCGCGAACGAGGGAGGAGCGGGGCGGCGCGGGGAGACGGCGACCGGGCTCGGGGGCAATGCTCGGGCCCGGGCGGGACGCGGCGGGTGCGGCGAAGTGGACCTCGCCCGCGGGACAGGTGGCGGTGCCCGATTGGACGCAGGCGGCGGCGGACATGTCCGGGCTGCGGGTTTTTGTCCGGCGGTGACGGGGAAGATAGATCTAGGGTTTAGGGGGGAGAAGAACCGTGAATTTCGGAGTGGAACACATATATATATAGCTAGAGGGAGCTAGGAGAGTCCAAATGAGGTGCGGTTTTCGGCCACGTGATCGTGATCGAACGACCGATACGATGGAGGGGAGATAGGTGGGTTTTGGGCCACTTTGGAAGGGTGTTGGGCTGCAACACACACGGGGCCTTTTCGGTCCCTCGGTTAACCGTTGGAGTATCAAACGAAGTCCAAATGGCACGAAACTTGACAGGCGGTCTACCGGTAGTAAACCAAGGCCGCTTGGCAAGTCTCGGTCCAATCCGGAAATGTTTAACCCCCACACATGAAAAGAAGGTAGAAATGACCACTGGAGGAGATAGGAGCGCCGGAATGCAAAACGGACAACGGGGAAAATGCTCGGATGCATGACACGAACACGTATGCAAATGAAATGCACATGATGACATGATATGCAATGCATGACATGCAAGCAATGACAAGGCAACAACAGCCAATAACTGGAGGACATGTGGCACATCGGTCTCGGGGCGTCACAGTCATATTGTCGTAGTGCTTAGGTGAAGCCCTACGCCGGTAGCTTCATCATCACCGTCATCACGCCGTCGTGCTGACGAAGCTCTCCCTTGACACTCAGCCGGATCAAGAGTTCGTGGGATGTCACCGAGCCGAACATGTGCAGATCATGGAGGTGTCGTACTTCCGATACTAGGATCGGTCGGATCGTAAAGACATACGACTACATCAACCGTGTTGTCATAACGCTTCCGCTTATGGTCTACAAGGGTACATGGAGAACACTCTTCCCTTCTTGTTGCTATGTGCTACATCTCGAGCTAGCGTTGGTTTTCCCCGAAGAGGAGGGGGTGATGCAGCACAGTAGCGTAAGTATTTCCCTCAGTTTTTGAGAACCAAGGTATCAATCCAGTAGGAGGTCACGCGCAAGTCCCTCGTACCTCCACAAAACGGTAGCAACTCGCAACCAATGCTTAGGGGTTGTCAATCCCTTCACGGTCACTTACGAGAATGAGATCTGATAGAGATAATATTTTTGGTATTTTTGGTATAAAGATGCAAAGTAAAAAGTAAAAGCAAAACAAGTAAAATAAAGTAATGGAGATTGATATGATGAGAATAGACCTGGGGGCCATAGGTTTCACTAGTGGCTTCTCTCAAGAGCATAGATATTCTACCGTGGGTGAACAAATTACTGTTGAGCAATTGATAGAATTGAGCATAGTTATGAGGTTATCTAGGTATGATCATGTATATAGGCATCACGTCCGTGACAAGTAGACCGACTCCTGCCTGCATCTACTACTATTACTCCACTCATCGACCGCTATCCAGCATGCATCTAGAGTATTAAGTTAAAAACAGAGTAACGCCTTAAGCAAGATGACATGATGTAGAGGAATAAATTCATGCAATATGATAAATACCCCATCTTGTTATCCTCGATGGCAACAATACAATACGTGCCTTGCAACTCTTTCTGTCACTGAGTAAGGACACCGCAAGATTGAACCCAAAGCTAAGCACTTCTCCCATTGCAAGAACTACCAATCTAGTTGGCCAAACCAAATGGATAATTCAAAGAGACTTGCAAAGATAACTCAATCATACATAAAAGAATTCAGAGAAGATTCAAATATTATTCATAGATAAGTTGGATCATAAACCCACAATTCATCGGTCTCAACAAACACACCGCAAAAAGAAGATTACATCGAATAGATCTCCACGAGAGAGGGGGAGAACATTGTATTGAGATCCAAAAAGAGAGAAGAAGCCATCTAGCTACTAGCTATGGACCCGAAGGTCTGAAGTAAACTACTCACACTTCATCGGAAGGGCTATGGTGTTGATGTAGAAGCCCTCCGTGATGGATGCCCTCTCCGGCGGAGCTCCGGAACAGGCCCCAAGATGGGATCTCGTGGATACAGGAAGTTGCGGTGGTGGAATTAGGTTTTTTGGCTCCCTTCTGGTCTAATGGGGGTACGTAGGTATATATAGGAGGAAGGAGCACGTGGTGGAGCTCCGAGGGGCCCACGAGGCAGGGGGGCGCGCCCAGGGGGCGCCCTCCACCCTCATGACCTCCCCAGAAACTTCTTGGAGTAGGGTCCAAGTCTCCTAGATCACGTTCGGTGAGAAGATCACGTTCCCGAAGGTTTCATTCCGTTTGGACTCCGTTTGATATTCTGTTTCCTCGAAATACTGAAATAGGCAAAAAACAACAATTCTGGGCTGGGCCTCCGGTTAATAGGTTAGTCCCAAAAATAATATAAAAGTGGAAAATAAAGCCCAATAGACTCCAAAACAGTAGATAAAGTAGCATGGAGCAATCAAAAATTATAGATACGTTGGAGACGTATCAGGCATCCACAAGCTTAATTCCTGCTTGTCCTCGAGTAGGTAAATGATAAAAAGAGAATTTTTGATGCGTAGTGATACTTTGGCATAATTTCAATGTAAATCTTCTTAATCATGGTATGAATATTCAGATCCGAAAGGTTCAAGACAAAAGTTCATATTGACATAAAAATGATAATACTTCAAGCATACTAATCAAACAATTATGTCATCTCAAAATAACATGGCCAAAGGAAGTTCATCCCTACAAAATCATATAGTTAGGCTATGCTTCATTTTCGTCACACAAAGATGTTCCCAACTTCTATACCCCCGATGACGAGCCAAGCAATTGTTTCATACTCAAATAATCTCAAACTTTTTCAACCTTCACGCAATACATGAGCGCGAGCCATGGACATAGCACTATGGGTGGTATAGAATATGATGATGTGGATTGTGTGGAGAAGACAAAAAAGGAGAAAGTCTCACATCAACGAGGCTAATCAATGAGATATGGAGATGCCGATCAATTGATGTTAATGCAAGGAGTAGGGATTGCCATGCAACGGATGCACTAGAGCTAAGAATGCTCAACAAAAGAAAACTAGTGGGTGTGCATCCAACTTGCTTGCTCATGAAGACCTAGGGCATTTTGAGGAAGCCCATCGTTGGAATATACAAGCCAAGTTCTATAATGAAAAATTCCCACTAGTATGAACAAGACAACTTATGAGACTCACTATATGAAAATCATGGTGCTACTTTGAAGCACAATATATGAGACTCACTACATGAAGAACAAGGTGCTACTTTGAAGCACAAGTGTGGAAAAAGAGGTAGTGGCATTGCCCTTTTTATTTTCTCTTCCTTTTGGGCCTTTCTTTTTGGCCTTTCTCTCTTTTTTTTGATTGGGCAAAGCTCTAATAATGATGATCATCACACTTCTATTGATTACAACATAATGATTACAACTCGATACTAGAACAAGATATGACTCTATATGAATGCCTCCGGCGGTGTACCGGGATGGTGCAATGAATCAAGAGTGACATGTATGAAAAATAATGCATGGTGGCTTTGCCACAAATACGATGTCAACTACAAGATCATGCAATGGCAATATGACAAAAGTAAAGCATGTCATGATGATGATGATGATGATGATGGAAGTTGCACGGCAATATATCTCGGAATGGCTATGGAAATGCCATGATAGGTAGGTATGGTGGCTGTTTTGAGGAAGATACAGGGAGGTTTATGTGTGAAAGAGCGTATCATATCACGGGGTTTGGATGCACCGGCGAAGTTTGCACCAACTCTCAATGTGAGAAAGGGCAATGCACGGTACCAAAGAGGCTAGCAAATAGCGGAAAGGTAAAAGTGCGTATAATCCATGGACTCAACATTAGTCAAAAGAACTCATATACTTATTGCAAAAATTTAGAAGTCATCAAAAATCAAGTACTACGCGCATGCTCCTAGGGGGATAGATTGGTAGGAAAAGACCATCGCTCGTCCCCGACCGCCACTCATAAGGATGCACAAGCCAGGTACACTTCATGTTTCAAATTTGTTACACAACTTTAACCATACGTGCATGCTACGGGACTTCCTAACTTCAACACAAGTATTTCTCAAATTCACAACTACTCAACTAGCATGACTATGATATTATCACCTCCATATCTCAAAACAATTATCAAGCATCAAACTTATCTTAGTATTCAACCCACTAAAAAGAAAGTTTCACATATCTTGAATACCAAGTATATTAACATTAAGCAAATTACCATGCTATTAACGACTCTCAAAATAATCTAAGTGAAGCATGAGAGATCAAGTTTCTTTAAAACAATTCACCACCGTGCTCTAAAAGATCTAAGTGAAGCACTAGAGAAAAAATTATCATGCTCAAAAAGATATAAGTGAAGCACATAGAGTAAACTATCAAGCTCAAAAGATATAAGTGAAGCACATAGAGTATTCTAACAAATTTCAATTCATACATGGCTCTCTCAAAAGGTGTGTACAGCAAGGATGATTGTGGTAGACTAACAAGCAAAGACACAAATAATACAAGACGCTCCAAGTAAAACACATATCATGTGGTGAATAAAAATATAGCTCCAAGTAAATTACCGATGGAAGTGGACGAAAGAGGGGATGCCTTCCGGGGCATCCCCAAGCTTTGACTTTTTGGTGTCCTTGGATTATCTTGGGGGTGCCATGGGCATCCCCAAGCTTAGGCTCTTGCCACTCCTTGTTCCATAATCCATCAAAAGAATTCACCCTAAACTTGAAAAGTTCACAACACAAAACTCAATAGAAATCTCGTGAGCTCCGTTAGAGAAAGAAAACAAAAGACTACTTTAAGGTACTGTAGTGAACTTGTTCTTTATTTGTATTGGTGTTAAACCTACTGTATTCCAACTTCTTTATGGTTTATAAACTATTTTACTAGCCATAGATTCATCAAAATAAGCAAACAACACACGCAAAACAGAATCTGTCAAAAACAGAACAGTCTGTAGTAATCTGTTACTAACGCAAACTTCTGGAACCCAAACAATTCTACCAAAATTCGACGGCCTGGGAAATTTGTTTATTGATCAGAAGCAATTGGAATCACTATTTTATCACGTTCCGGTGATTTTTGACAATTCGGGCACTGAGCGCAAAGATTCTGGAAATTACAGCAAGATCAAATAACTATCTTCCAAGAAGATCTAATAGGTTTAACTTGGCACAAACACTAATTAAAAGATAAAACCACATCTAAACAGAATCTAGATGGATTATTTATTCCTAAACAGAACCAAAAACAAAAAACACAAAATAAAATTGGGTTGCCTCCCAACAAGCGCTATCGTTTAACGCCCCTAGCTAGGCATAAAAGCAAGGATAGATCTAGGTATTGCCATCTTTAGTAGGCAATCCATAAGTGTATCTCATGACAGATTCATATGGTAATTTTATTTTCTTTCTAGGAAAGTGTTCCATGCCCTTCTTTAAGGGAAATTGGAATTTAATATTCCCTTCCTTCATATCAATAATTGCACCAATCGTTCTAAGGAAAGGTCTACCAAGAATAATAGGACATGAAGGATTGCAATCTATATCAAGAACGATAAAATCTACGGGCACATAATTCCTATTTGCAACAATAAGAACATCATTAATTCTTCCCATAGGCTTTTTAATAGTGGAATCCGCAAGATGCAAGTTTAGAGAGCAATCATCAAAGTCACGGAAATCTAGCAAATCACACAAAGCTTTGGGGATAGTAGAGACACTAGCACCCAAATCACACAAAGCATGAAACTCATAATTTTTAATTTTAATCCTAATTGTAGGTTCCCACTTATCATGGAGTTTTCTAGGGATAGAAACTTTCAACTCAAGCTTTTCTTCATAAGATTGCATTAAGGCATCAACAATGTGTTCGGTAAAGGCCTTATTTCGACTATAAGCATGAGGAGAATTTAACACGGATTGCAACAAGGAAATACAATAAATTAAAGAGCAATTTTCATAGTTAAATTCCTTGAGATCCAAAATAGTGGGTCTAGCAATATCTAGATTTTTATTTCTTTCAATCCCTTTTTTATCAATTTCATCATCAGGATCTAAGAACTCAGAATTCTTAGAACGCCTTCTAGGTAAGGGAAGATCATAATCAGATTCATCAAGATTCATATTGCAAAACAAAGATTTAATAGGGGACACATCAATAACTTTTAGATCTTCATCTTGATTTTCATAGTTATTCGGTTTAGCGGCCATCTTATTGACTAAGGTGGCTTGCATATCCGAAATTTCAGCGGTCATTTTTTCAAGATGAGCAATTTGGGATCTTACACCATCAAATTCTTTGGACATATCATCGAGCTCTTTATTCATATAACTCATAAAACTCTTTTGTTCCTTAAGCTCGTTTCTAAAGAAATTACTATGCTCAAATTGCAAGACCATAAACTTCCTGACATTGTTTTCGATATCTTCTAGCCTTTTAAGGTGAAGATCACCAAAATTAGGTAAGGCCATCGTGACAAACAAGCAAGCAAACTAACACACGAGCAAACAAAAGGCAAAGGGAAAGAGAGGGCGAATAAAACGGCAAGGGTGAAGTGGGGGAGAGGAAACGAGAGGCAAATGGCAAATAATGTAATGCGAGAGATAGAGATTGTGATGGGTACTTGGTATGTTGACTTTTGCGTAGGCTTCCCTGGCAACGGCGCCAGAAATGGCTCGTTGACAGGAGAGTAAATCTTGACTTGACTTGGCGTAGGCCTCCCCGGCAACGGCGCCAGAAATGGCTCGTTGACGGGAGAGTAAATCTTGACTTGACTTGGCGTAGGCCTCCCCGGCAACGGCGCCAGAAATGGCTCGTTGACGGGAGAGTAAATCTTGACTTGACTTGGTGTAGGCCTCCCCGGCAACGGCGCCAGAAATGGCTCGTTGACGGGAGAGTAAATCTTGACTTGACTTGGCGTAGGCCTCCCCGGCAACGGCGCCAGAAATCCTTCTTGCTACGTCTCGAGCTAGCGTTGGTTTTCCCCGAAGAGGAGGGGGTGATGCAGCACAGTAGCGTAAGTATTTCCCTCAGTTTTTGAGAACCAAGGTATCAATCCAGTAGGAGGTCACGCGCAAGTCCCTCGTACCTGCACAAAACGGTAGCAACTCGCAACCAACGCTTAGGGGTTGTCAATCCCTTCACGGTCACTTACGAGAGTGAGATCTGATAGAGATAATATTTTTGGTATTTTTGGTATAAAGATGCAAAGTAAAAAGTAAAAGAAAAACAAGTAAAATAAAGTAATGGAGATTGATATGATGAGAATAGACCCGGGGGCCATAGGTTTCACTAGTGGCTTCTCTCAAGAGCATAGATATTCTACCATGGGTGAACAAATTACTGTTGAGCAATTGATAGAATTGAGCATAGTTATGAGGTTATCTAGGTATGATCATGTATATAGGCATCACGTCCGTGACAAGTAGACCGAATCCTGCCTGCATCTACTACTATTACTCCACTCATCGACCGCTATCCAGCATGCATCTAGAGTATTAAGTTAAAAACAGAGTAACGCCTTAAGCAAGATGACATGATGTAGAGGAATAAATTCATGCAATATGATAAATACCCCATCTTGTTATCCTCGATGGAAACAATACAATACGTGCCTTGCAACTCTTTCTGTCACTGAGTAAGGACACCGCAAGATTGAACCCAAAGCTAAGCACTTCTCCCATTGCAAGAACTACCAATCTAGTTGGCCAAACCAAACGGATAATTCGAAGAGACTTGCAAAGATAACTCAATCATACATAAAAGAATTCAGAGAAGATTCAAATATTATTCATAGATAAGTTGGATCATAAACCCACAATTCATCGGTCTCAACAAACACACCGCAAAAATAAGATTACATCGAATAGATCTCCACGAGAGAGGGGGAGAACATTGTATTGAGATCCAAAAAGAGAGAAGAAGCCATCTAGCTACTAGCTATGGACCCGAAGGTCTGAAGTAAACTACTCACACTTCATCGGAAGGGCTATGGTGTTGATGTAGAAGCCCTCCGTGATGGATGCCCTCTCCGGCGGAGCTCCGGAACAGGCCCCAAGATGGGATCTCGTGGATACAGGAAGTTGTGGCGGTGGAATTAGGTTTTTTGGCTCCCTTCTGGTCTAATGGGGGTACGTAGGTATATATAGGAGGAAGGAGCACGTTGGTGGAGCTTCGAGGGGCCCACGAGGCAGGGGGGCGCGCCCAGGGGGGCGCCCTCCACCCTCATGACCTCCCCGGAAACTTCTTGGAGTAGGGTCCAAGTCTCCTGGATCACGTTCGGTGAGAAGATCACGTTCCCGAAGGTTTCATTCCGTTTGGACTCCGTTTGATATTCTGTTTCCTCAAAATACTGAAATAGGCAAAAAACAGCAATTCTGGGCTGGGCCTCCGGTTAATAGGTTAGTCCCAAAAATAATATAAAAGTGGAAAATAAAGCCCAATATAGTCCAAAACAGTAGATAAAGTAGCATGGAGCAATCAAAAATTATAGATACATTGGGGACGTATCACTATGCATCACCATGATAGATCTTGCGTGTGCGTAGGATTTTTTTTGAAATTACTGCGTTCCCCAACAATCTAGTCGTACGTCTTCATGATCCGACCGATCCTAGCACCGAAGGTATGACACCTCCGCGATCTGCACACATTTAGCTCGGTGATGTCCCACGAACTCTAGATCCAACTGAGTGTCGGGGAAGAGCTTCGTCAGCACGACGGCGTGATGACGTTGATGATGAAGTTACCGACGCAGGGCTTCGCCTAAGCACTATAATGATATGACCATGGTGGAAATCTGTGGAGGTGGGCACCGCACAGGGCTAAGAGATCAACTTGTGTGTCTATGGGGTGCCCCCTCCCTCGTATATAAAGGAGTGGAGGAGGGGGGGGGGGTCTGCCCTCTATGGCGCGCCCAAGGGGGGAGTCCTACTCTCAGTGGGAGTAGGATTCCCCCTTTCCCTTGTTGGAGTAGGAGAGAAGGAAGGGGAAGAAAGAGGGAAGGAAGGGGGGCCACCCAATTCAGATTGGACTAGGGGGGCGTGCCCTCCACCTTGGCATTCCTCTCCTCTCTTCCACTAAGGCCCAATAAGGCCCATATACTCCTCGGGGGGTTCCGATAACCCCCCGGTACTCCGGTAAATGCCTGAACTTACCCGAAACCATTCCGATGTCCAAACATAGCCTTCCAATATATCGATCTTTATGTATCGACCATTCCGAGACTCCTCGTCATGTCCGTGATCATATCCGGGACTCCAAACTATCTTCAGTTCATCAAAACACATAAACTCATAATACCGATCGTCACCGAACGTTAAGCGTGCGAACCCTACGGGTTCGATAACTATGTAAACATGACCGAGACTCATGTCCGGTAAATAACCAATAGCGGAACCTGTATGCTCATATTGGTTCCTACATATTCTACAAAGATCTTTATCGGTTAAACTGCATAACAACATACGTTGTTCCCTTTGTCATCGGTATGTTACTTGCCCGAGATTCGATCATCGGTATCTCAATACCTAGTTCAATCTCATTACCGGCAAGTCTCTTTACTCGTTCCGTAATGCAACGTCCCGTAACTAACTCATTAGTCACATTGCTTGCAAGGCTTATAGTGATGTGCATTACCGAGAGGGCCCAGAGATACCTCTCCAATACACGGAGTGACAAATCCTAATCTCGATCTATGCCAACTCAACATACACCACCGGAGACACCTGTAGAGCATCTTTATAGTCACCCAGTTATGTTGTGACGTTTGATAGCACACTAAGTGTTCCTCCTGTATTCGGGAGTTGCATAATCTCTTAGTCATAGGAACATGTATAAGTTATGGAGAAAGCAATAGCAATAAACTAAGCGATCAAATTGCTAAGCTAATGGATGGGTCAAGTCAATCACATCATTCTCTAATGATATGATCATGTTCATCAAATGACAACTCTTTGTCTATGGCTAGGAAACTTAACCATCTTTGATTAACGAGCTAGTCAAGTAGAGGCATACTAGTGACACTCAGTTTGTCTATGTATTCACACATGTACTAAGTTTTTGGTTAATACAATTCTAGCATGAATAATAAACATTTATCATGATATAAGGAAATATAAATAACAACTTTATTATTGCCTCTAGGGCATATTTCCTTCATGTGCACCATCCATGGGATCTCCCTCTGACAGTAGCTGAATGCAAACCAACTGTAACATGGACTGTTATTATGCCCTAAAAATTTACGGGCAGTGTGTGTGCCCTTGCTGCTCAAGTTCTACCAGCAGTTTTGTGCCCCGAAGTACTTCTCCCGCAGTAACAAAAGTCTCAACAAATCTTTTGCCCTTGTTCATGTATTTCTCCTGGCAGTTAATTGTCCCTAATTAAGGGTTGGTGTAGTGTACAAATAAGCAGTATGAGATTAAGCCAAACCAACTAAATGATAACCAATTTTGAGACTTTACTTCAGAGGGCGCAAGTATGCATTTGGACACTTTTACCGAGTTTTGTGACATGACTCGTGTAACAGCCCAGGAGTAACCCCCCTTAAACCCCCTGTCGGTGTCAAAACCGGCGGATCTCGGGTAGGGGGTCCCGAACTGTGCGTCTAGGCCGGATGGTAACAGGAGGCAGGGGACACGATGTTTTACCCAGGTTCGGGCCCTCTTGATGGAGGTAAAACCCTACGTCTTGCTTGATTAATATTGATGATATGGGTCATACAAAAGTAGATCTACCACGAGATCGGAGAGGCTAAACCCTAGAAGCTAGCCTATGGTATGATTGTATGTTATGGTTGTTGTCCTACAGACTAAAACCCTTCAGTTTATATAGACACCGGAGAGGGTTAGGGTTACACAAGGTCGGTTACAAAGGAGGAGATATCCATATCCGTATTGCCTAGCTTGTCTTCCACGCCAAGTAGAGTCCCATCCGGACACGAGACGAAGTCTTCAATCTTGTATCTTCATAGTCCAGCAGTCCGGCTGTCCGGACACCCACCTAATCCAGGACTCACTCAGTAGCCCCTGAACTAGGCTTCAATGACGATGAGTCCGGCGTGCAATATTGTCTTCGACATTGCAAGGCGGGTTCCTCTCCAAATTCCGTGTACCTGTCGAAATAGTGTCCGGCCTCTTGTGAATGTTACACTCCTTGGCTTCCACGCCCAATAATGGCTACTTTCCATGTGTCGAGCGAATGTGAAGAGCCAGGGTGTTTTTACATTTACGCCCCTAGCTGTGTGAATGAGCTGCCTATTAAAAAGACGAGGATTCAGATCCAAATCACACCATCCTCCCTTGGCGAGCCTTCATCGGAGCGCATTCGACAGAGATCCATTCCATCATGGCCGGTCGACGCAACTCCTCCTCTCGCTCCCCTAGCCCCAAGCCTAGAGATTGGGAGAGATGTTCCATCCCGCACAACAAATTAGTGATGCTTTAGACCAAGGGATTTCTTCCCCCAGCGTACATGGTCCCGGTTCGAGCCGGGCTTGCCACCTGTAATGGCGGAGAGCAAGCGGAGAGCCTTCCCAATCCCTCCAAGGGAGAGCGGGTATGCCTTGTCCCTTATTTGGTAAGAGGGCTAGGATTTCCAATTCATCTGTTTCTCCGGGGGCTCCTGGAGTTCTACGGCCTCCAGTTGCATAACCTTATGCCTGCCTCCATGCTGCATATCGCGGGATTCGTAGCCCTTTGCGAGTTGTTTTTGGGCTGTGAGGCTCATTTCGCTCTGTGGAGGAAGTTGTTCTGCCTTGTGCCCCGTTCTCAGAAGGGGTCAATATATCAAGTGGGCGGAGCTGAAGTGTGGCGTATTGCCGGGACCGGATACCTATCCGGAACCCCAAAGAAGACGTCCGAAGACTAGCCTTCAGAATGGTTTTATATAGAAGACGTCCCCCTCACGGATCCTATTATAATCGGCCTTCCTGAGTTCGACAACGCCCCTTTGAAGAAGCGTCGAGCTGGCGTCCATGGAGCTCCCTGGAGGAAGATGACAGGGACATTCTTTACCTGATGAGCCGGATAAGTTTTTTAGCTTGATCCGGATTGACCATGATCGAGGTCATGGCCATATGTATTATGCGGGGGTGCAGCCGCTTCAATATAGAGGCCACCCCATGTGGGATTTCAACAGGGAGGATGACACCACCCTCCACGGCCGCAAAGGGCCAGGATCGACTGCTGATCTAATAAAGATCTTATCCACTTTGTACAAGGGAGAAGAGGAGGAATTCCTTCATGTCAACCCACAGGGCGGATTTTCTATGTACAATCCTCTGAGCTGGGTAAGCGGAGACTTTTTCTCGCCCATCTGTTTCGTATTCCCGTAGTTAAGTATTCAGTTTAGCGATTTCATCGCAGGAGCTGCGCTAGGCTGTAAAGGAGATAAACAACCCTCCTCCACAACCCGAGGACCCTGGACGGTCCCTTGACCCGGCCTCCCAGGAGGATCCGGACATATCTGTGGAGCTGACCGATGGGGTATTTTACCAATCAAGTAATGACAATGCTTTGGTGGCCATTACAGCCGATTACCCTGGGCTACTTCCAGCCTCACAGGTGACTGAGACCAAAGTCCCAGCACTTCGAAAGGGGATCCGTCCTTGCATTTTTTTGATTGTCGTATAACAGCCGTGTTTTGCAGGGGAGGTCCTCGAGGCGGAAGGCCGAGCCTGTGGCGACTAGCCAACAAGGGGCCGCGAGGCCAGGCAGGCTGAAAAGACCCGCAGTCCGGATTGAGACACCGGCGCAGCGGTACGGCGCACCGTCTTTATTGCAAGACATTACTCTCAGAGGCATATTAATGCCCATGCCTTCTTTTCAGGAAAAAGAGCGCTCGCCGGACTATACCCGGAGAGGCTACCAATCGCGCCTCCACCAGCCAGGCTCCAAGGCCGGATTCGGAGGCGGGAACGAATACGAGGCGTGCGCCGGGCACTCCTCCGACAGAGGATGCGGGTAAACTGTCCGCCACCAATTCCGACATGGAAAGTGCCATGAACAACATGCGTCGCCGGACTGTTCTTCGTGACGCTTGTTTCTCCCAAGAGGCATTGGATGCCTTCAACTCGGGAGATGTGTACCTCTGTGTCGCTCAAAATGGTCTAGCCAGAGCCACGGAGCGGTATGTAAAAGACATACGGGTGAGAAAATTTGGTGATTATATATATCAGTAGCCCCTGAGACTTGAAACAGTTAGGATAACTGATTTAAGGATCATTTGTTATGCAGGTTCTTATAGAAAAGAATACTCAACTGTCCCAGGAGCTGGAAGAGTGCAAAGCCCAACTTAAGGCTGCACTGGCCGCAGCAGGGGAGCCCAAAGATACCCCCTATGGTAACATATCCTTCGAATGATAAGTATCATATAGAATGCGGCGTATATGCAGATATGACGATAAATTGCAGATGACGCTGGAGTAAATCCGGGTAAGCAACAGCTCCTACGCCAGTTGAAGGCCGGTGAGAGCGTGCTTACGAGGGTGAGGCAGGAGAAGAATGATCTCCTAGATGCCAACACCAAGCTGGGCGTGGAACTAAAAGATGTTCGTGCCCAACTGTCGGACTCCGTTAAGGAGAATCGGCGGCTTCGACGCGGCATACTTAGTAAGTGCTTGAACGAGTTTTGAAAAAGAGTTCGGCGAGGAAGCTGGCTGACAGAGTTATGTCTGTAAGTATGCTAACATGTCGTCCTGCCGAGGAAATGCCCGGTTCAACGGGGGACCTTCTTCCCGAGCTCTCACAGCTGCACGAACGAGCTCGGCAGGTGATGCAAGGCGTCGCCCAGGCCTTGTGGCCATCCGTCTCCATACCCGAAGGCCTGGGAGAGCTTGCAGAAAAGCTGAAGGGAGCGCGGCGGCGCTTCCGATTATGGAAGATATCGGCCTGCCGTTAGGGCGCCAGGGAAGCCTGGGCAATGGTGAAGACACGGTACACGAAGGCTGACCCGAACCACATGGCCGAAGTCGGACCTGTGGGGCCCGATGGGAAGGAGATCCCTGTGAGCTTAGTGTACGGCCAAGTAGAATTGGCCGCAAAGTATTCCCAACAGGACTGTAGACTAGACAGCCAATTGGATGGTATTGCAGAGGAATTCAACCAGTCAAATTGACTATGTAATTTTAAAGTGACATGTATAATGCCTTCTAGCCGGATTGTAGATCGTTTGTCGTGGCGGACCTTTTCGCTTCAACCTTGGGACCCGACGGTCCGGAGTGTATCCGAATACCCTCTCGGTTATGTAAGAACCGGGGCATGCGTGGAGACTAGGTGTAGGGGTCATTAGTGCTTTATCAGACAAGTGCCCAACTAGTTATGTTATATTACATGGGTAGTAAGAAACATCTTCTAGGGAGAATAGTTCCATTAAGGGTTCCTTTCCCTGGGTAAGCATGCCCTAAAGTGCATGTCTGGACTGTGATAAGAAGCACAGAAAAAGCATCTGGGGGCAGATATGGATAATAAATAAAAGTCATCTTTTGTTCACGGACCGAATATTCCCTTAAGAACGCTAGCTTTCGGCTTCACCCAGTCTGAGGTACACGTCCGGCTGACCCGGCGGTAACAATCGCAGAGGTGCTCCCCTTATGCCCTAGCCGAATTAACGGGAACGTAGGGCATAAATACAAGAGCCAGGCAACCCAGCTTGGCCAAAACTTAAGTCATATCGATGCATATAATGGTGAAAAAAGGTACATGCGGAAGTATAACACATGTGTTGGGCCTGAGGCCCGGGTAAATAATTTAAGCTTCTGTGAAAGAAGCCCCCAGGTATGAAGAGTGCGGCTAGCGCATCTGTAATGTACGAGTGAGGCACAAGGTGACCCTTGAAGGCCTAGAGAAATAAAAGAAAGAAAGGGAAACAAGACAGATGATGCATATGCAGAAAATGGACAAAGGGAGGGGACTAACATAGAGTCCGGTGCTAGGCGTGGAATCTTCGAAGCCTGGCTGCGTTCCATGTGTTCGGCTTGAGTCGACTAGTCGATGCATCCCACAGTCGGTATGCTCCACCTGTCAGAACTTGGTCGATAATGAAGGGACCTTCCCATTTGGGCTCGAGCTTGTTCTTTTTCTTATCCGGCAGTCGTAGAACTAGTTCGCCAACGTTATAAATTTTGGCCCATACTTCTCTGCTTTGGTATCTGCAAGCTTGTTGCTGGTAAAATGCGGAACGGGCTTTGGCTATGTCGCGCTCTTCCTCCAAGGTGTCCAGACTGTCCTGCCGATCGAGCTCGGTTGCTCTTTCTTGGTACATGCGCACTCGAGGTGAGTCATGAATTATGTCACAGGGCAGGACTGCCTCTGCGCCGTACACCATAAAAATGGTGTATATCCGGTACTACGGTTCGGCGTGGTCCGCAGCCCCCAGAGTACGGAGTCGAGCTCCTCTACCCAGTGCGTGTCAGACTCCGTTAAGGAGCGCACTAATCTGGGTTTAATGCCGCTCATTATAAGACCATTTGCTCGTTTGACTTGACCGTTGGTTTGTGGGTGATAGAGTTTTACTTCGTCAGCCATGAAGTTTGTGCCGTTATCAGTGATGATGCTATGGAGGACGCTGTAACGGTGTACAACCCCGGATATGAAATCTATCACCGGTCCGGATTCGGCTGTTTTAACCGATTTAGCCTCTATCCATTTGGTGAATTTATCCACCATGACCAATAAGTATTTTTTCTTGTGGGTTCCCCCTTTAAGGGGTCCAACCATGTCAAGTCCCCAGACCGCGAAGGGGCATGTAATGGGGATTGTTTGGAGGGCGGTGGGTGGCATGTGGCTTTGATTTGCAGAGAGCTGGCAACCGGCGCAACGTTGGACCAAGTCATGTGCATCTGCCCGAGCCATTGGCCAATAGAATCCTGTACGGAAGGCCTTGCTTACAAGAGCCCGGGCTGCGGCGTGATGACCGCCGAGTCCGGCATGAATTTCTGCCAAAAGGTTCCGCCCTTCCTCTTCGGAGATGCACCTTTGAAGGACTCCGGTAGCGCTTTTTTTGTACAATTCTCCCTCATGGACCCTGTAGGCCTTGGATCGCTGCACTATGCAGCGTGCCTCATTTTGGTCCTCCGGAAGTTCCTGTCTAGTTAGGTACGCCAGGAATGGTTCTGTCCATGGGGCAATAATTGCCATTATTTCGTGGGCTGAATGTGTTATTTCGGTGGCGGAGCCTCCGATTGTGTCAGAGAGTTCGGTATCGGGTATTTTGGCTGAGTCCGGACTGTTATTACTGGTGTCCCCTTCCCATGCTACGGATGGCTTGAAGAGCCTTTCCAGGAATATGTTGGGAGGGACCGCGTCGCGTTTTGCGCCGATGCGGGCGAGGATATCCGCCGCCTGATTGTTTTTCCGAGCCACATGGTGAAATTCGAGCCCCTCGAACCGAGCTGACATCTTTAGGACGACATTGCGATAAGCTGCCATTTTCGGATCCTTGGCATCAAAGTCTCCATTTATTTGGGATATCGCGAGGTTCGAATCCCCGCGCACCTCTAGGCGTTGAATGCCCATGGATACTGCCATCCGCAGACCATGTAGAAGGGCCTCATATTCGGCTGCGTTGTTGGAGTCCGTATACATTATCTGTAGTACGTATTGAACTGAATCTCCTGTTGGGGACGTCAAAACGATGCCAGCCCCCAGACCAGCCAACATTTTGGAGCCGTCGAAGTGCATGATCCAGTTTGAATATGTGCCGTACTCCTTAGGGAGTTCGGCTTCCGTCCACTCGGCGACGAAGTCAGCCAAAACTTGTGATTTAATAGCTCGCCGTGGCTTGTAAGTTATGTCGAATGGGAGGAGCTCAATGGCCCATTTGGCAATTCGGCCCGTCGCGTCGCGGTTGTTTATAATATCGTTAAGTGGTACTTCCGAGGCTAGCGTTATCGAACACTCTTGAAAGTAGTGTCACAGCTTCCGGGATGCCATAAATACCGCGTACGCTATCTTTTGATAATGTGGGTACCGTGATTTGCATGGAGTAAGGACAGTGGACACATAGTAAACCGGCTTTTGAAGGGGGAATTTGTGTTTGTCCGCTTCTGGTTCGACAACGAGCACTGCGCTTACTACTTGATGAGTTGCCGCAATGTATAATAGCATTGGTTCGCCAATGTTTGGCGCAGCCAGGACTGGGTTTGTTGCCAATATGGCTTTTATTTCGTTGAGTCTGGCTGTGGCGGCATCCGTCCATTCGAAGTGTTCGGTGCGCCGGAGGAGGCGATAAAGGGGTAATGCCTTTTCTCCCAAGCGGGAGATAAAGCGGCTTAGAGCCGCTAGGCATCCAGTCAATTTTTGTATTTGTTTAAGGTCTGTTGGGGTAGCCAACTGTGACAATGCTTGGATTTTGGCCGGATTAGCTTCAATACCTCTACTGGAGACAATGAATCCCAGGAGCTTTCCGGCTGGTACGCCAAAAACGCATTTTTCCAGATTGAGCTTGATGTCATATGTTCGGAGGTTATCGAATGTGAGCCTCAAGTCGTCTACTAGAGTTTCGACATGCTTGGTTTTAACGACCACGTCATCTATGTATGCCTCCACTGTTTTGTCGATCTAGTTTGCCAGACATGTCTGAATCATGCGCTGATATGTTGCGCCAGCGTTTTTGAGCCCGAAGGGCATTGTGTTGAAGCAGAATGGGCCGCATGGTGTGATGAATGCCGTTGCGGCTTGGTCTGGCTCTGCCATTTTAATTTGATGGTAGCCGGAGTATGAGTCGAGGAAACACAATGAATCATGTCCTGCGGTGTCGTTGATGATTTGATCAATGCGGGGGAGGGGGAAAGGATCCTTTGGGCAGGCCTTGTTAAGATCCTTAAAATCGACGCACAAGCACCAGGATTTGTCCTTCTTTGGTACCATCACCAGGTTTGCTAGCCAGTCCGGATGTTTTATGTCTCTGATGAATCCGGCCTCCAATAGCTTGGCTAGTTCCTCTCCCATGGCTTGTCTCTTAGGTTCGGAGAAACGCCAAGAGCCTGCTTGACTGGCTTGAATCCTTTTAAGATATTTAGGCTGTGCTCGGCCAGCCTGTGTGGGATTCCTGGCATGTCTGAAGGGTGCGAGGCAAAAATGTCCCAGTTCTCGCGTAGGAACTCTCGAAGTGCGGCATCGACATCAGGGTTTAATTGTGCCCCAACGAAAGCTGATTTTGTAGGGTCCGTTGGATGGACTTGGAATTTGACTATATCGTCCACTGGTTTAAAGGAGGCGGACTTGGATCTTTTATCGAGTATCACATCGTCCATGTTCATCGTGGAGCGCAGCGCAGTTAGTTCCTCTGCCGCTAGGGCTTCGGATAGTGCCTCGAGGGCCAGTGCGGCTGTCTTATTTTCGGCGCGGAGTGCTATGTCCGGATCACTAGCAAGAGTGATGATTCCATTGGGCCCGGGCATTTTGAGCTTCATGTACCCATAGTGGGATATGGCTTGGAAGATTGTAAACGCCATTGAACGGGGCCACTTGGAATGTAATTTCTTCGGACCTGTAATTATCCGGCGTGTAGAATACCACATCTAGTGTGATTTTCCCAGCACAGCGTGCTTCCCGACTGGGGATGATTCCTCTAAAGGTTATGCTACTTTGCTCAATGCGGCTCCAGTCTATTTCCATCTTTTTAAGAGTTTCCTCATAGATGAGGTTTAATCCGCTACCGCCATCCATGAGTACCTTGGTGAGTCGAAAGCCATCCACGATTGGACTGAGGACCAGTGCGGCTGGTGCTCGGGCTGTTCAGAATTTGGGTTCGTCACTGGCATTGAAGGTAATAGCCGTGTCACTCCAAGGATTTATTTCTGCTATGTGGCAGATTTTGGCCATGCTGCGGAGTGTTCGCTTGCGTCTATTATTTGACGCGAAGGTCTCAAAGACCTTTAACACCGTATTGTTGTCCACGGGATGGTGCTCTGTGGTATTTGGGAGGAGTAGATCCTCACCACTTTTGGCCACCTGCCGGAGTATCCAACATGCTCTAAGGCTGTGCGTTGGTATTGCATCCGTTGTACTATGAATTTTGCAGGGTCCGTTGAGCCATCCCTCCAGTATGGTTCCTTGCCCCGTAGAGGGCTTTTGCTTTTTGGTAGTTAACCCAGGTGTATTGTGATAATGCACCCTTTTATTTCGGACTGGGTTTGTATTCAGGGCTGGATTATCCCAAA
This sequence comes from Triticum dicoccoides, assembly GCF_002162155.2. Classification (NCBI taxonomy): domain Eukaryota; kingdom Viridiplantae; phylum Streptophyta; class Magnoliopsida; order Poales; family Poaceae; genus Triticum; species Triticum dicoccoides. The sequence continues at coordinate 362,970,393 of NC_041380.1, read as the reverse complement.
ATTTTATTTCGGTTTTCCAGGCGCTTTGCATCGCACAGTACTTTCGTACTATGGACACCAAGTCGGCAAAGCGTGTAATTTCGTGGCAACTTATGGCGTTGAGGATTCCCTTGTCCGTGCAATTATTGCAGAAGAATAAAATTGTGTCTTCCTCGCGGCAGTCCTTTATCCTGTTCATGACCAGGAGGAATCTGGCCCAGTAATGGTGTACTGTTTCTTCGGGCTCTTGCCTAATTTGGGATAGATCACTTATGTTTGGGTGGGTGGGTGGAATTGAACCCGAATCGTCACCCAATCTGAGACTCAGGGGCCAAGGAGTTTCCGAACTTGGAAGTTTGGATTCTTGGATGTTTTCCGATAAATCTAGCCTGCTGCCTGACTCTAGGTTCAGGCCTTGACTGATGTCCTCCCCTCCGCGGGTATCCGGCTTGGAGGGATCAGGAATCCGGACATAGCTAGTCCTTAAGATAGATGAAGGGTTGTCGCATTGTTCCTCCACCACTGCAACGTGATGGGTGACCTGGGGAGAGTTGATCTCTCTCAGATCGGGTTTAGGCCCAATCTGATCGTAGTCTGTAGCGACTCCCAGGGCGGCGATGCGATCCAAGAGCTTGTTCAGGGAAGAGAGCTCCATTGGATCTAACTGCTCGGCGAGTTCTGAGTTGACGTGAAGATTGCTTTCGATGACCCGAGAAGACATCATCAGCGCAACGGCCAAAATGCGGTCATAAGAAAACCACCTAGCCGGAGAGTTTGGCCAATAGCCAAAGCTCCCTCAGCAATAGTGCCGTCTTTAAAGACGGGATGAGACATCCTTCCTGGTGGCGACGGCACAGCGGAACTCTCAATGAAAGCAACAATGTCGGTGTCAAAACCGGCGGATCTCGGGTAGGGGGTCCCGAACTGTGTGTCTAGGCCGGATGGTAACAGGAGGCAGGGGACACGATGTTTTACCCAGGTTTGGGCCCTCTTGATGGAGGTAAAACCCTATGTCCTGCTTGATTAATATTGATGATATGGGTAGTACAAGAGTAGATCTACCACGAGATCGGAGAGGCTAAACCCTAGAAGCTAGCCTATTGTATGATTGTATGTTATGGTTGTTGTCCTACGACCCCTTCGGTTTATATAGACACCGGAGAGGGTTAGGGTTACACAAGGTCGGTTACAAAGGAGGAGATATCCATATCCGTAATGCCTAGCTTGTCTTGCACGCCAAGTAGAGTCCCATCTGGACACGAGACGAAGTCTTCAATCTTGTATCTTCATAGTCCAGCAGTCCGGCCAAAGGATATAGTCCGGCTGTCCGGAGACCCCCTAATCTAGGACTCCCTCACCCCCCCTAAATGTTTTTTGACTGTTATATTAATTGTGCATCATATGCATCTCATAATCATCATCTTGCATAATCAATTAATTAATCTGACTATCCTATTTCGCCATATCTTTAAATGGGCAATGATTAGACCCCCTCCCCCTTTCGATCTTCTAGTCGAAACCCGCCCACAAACCTTGGACACACAATTTTTGTGACATTTGGGAGGTACCCAAATTGTTTCGTAATTTTAGCACAAGCCTAGCCAACAATCGTAGATCACGCCCCATTTATTCGGTATATGGAGATACTTTCTAAATAAGTATCGAACAAAGTCCGAAGAGGTTGAAATATTTTATGTGGGTTTATAGAAAGGACATCTTTAAAATTTCAAGCCAATCAGACTTTGTTGGATGCTCCAACGTTAAATATGGAGGCACTATAGTTGATATTTGATTGAATCATTTTACTAATAAAACTTGTCTAATGGCTGGTCACTTCCCTTATTTCTCTAAGCCCAACCCACCTAAACCCCCTAAATTCTAGCTCACCTAGCCCAAACAACCCCTGCCTATATAATGTAGGTCAATGCTACTTAGACATGTACTTGCACTTACAATTATAAACAAGCCATTTAAATGCAACCTCTTGGCATGATTAGTTTTGTGCATATGCCTAGTTCTTGCTTGCTTCATGTTATTCGGTTCAAATTGTCAATAATTCTTTGTTCTTGCTTGTTCTAATTGAATTCATGTTCTATTACTTAGTGCACTTGCACTTACAATTCTTCTCTAGATCATGGAAACACAACTTTTTTGCACACTTGCATATGCCTGGTTCATGCTAAAACTATGTCATCATCGGTTCATGTTCCTGCCGTCGTCTGAACATCCCCTTTGCTTTGGTCTCTCGTCTAGCCTTGGGCTAACCTTTTCTTCTTTTGCATCTCATACAATCCTAGCTAAAGATGAAGGGGTATGTTTTAGTCGTTGTAAGGATTTTTGTGTAGCATGTCATGTTTTGCTAATTTGTAGGCAGACCTCATCCTGGACTAATCATACTCATGTACTCCCAAACAAGGAAATAAAAGTACAAAAATATTTCCCTCGTTTAATACCTTCACTATTTCTATCAGAGCATCCCAGCAGGTCCCTTATTACCAAAAGAAATCACATATATGAGAAGTTGGCACACACACACACACACACAACGGGTTCCAGTAGCTCCCCTATACCCAAACTTTTCTAGATGATCACTAAAAAATTAGTTTCCCATGTTTTAGGTGCATCTTCTCTTGTAACTTTCCCAACACAGGATGCAATTAGCCCCCAACGTCATCTTCCTCTTGCGACACGGGGGGGGGGACCCTAGCCGCTGCCGTTAAGACCCTTCCCGCATCACCGCCACTGGAGGGCTGTCCGGCTAAGGCGAGCCAGGCCCCAGGAAGGTGGTGGTGGGGTGGATTTGGCCTCCCGCGCACTCCTCAACCCCCGCGTCGCACCATGATCCCTGTTCTCTCGGCGCCACGATCCTCGCCCCCCTCCATGCATTACAAAAAAAAGACACATCCGTGACATTTTGGGCCGAACGAATTTTTTTTCTGTCATACATATGACACTTCTATGACGATAATTGTGACAAAACCCGGTATCATCATAGATGTGGTGGGCTCCTACTTCTATGACAAAAATCATGACAGAAAATGGGCTTTTCATCCTGGGCGGGCCGGAGACGCAGCTGCATGACATTCTTTGGGCCGTCCATGATGGAAAAAACCGTGGTAGAAGCGAGGGGGAGGAAAATTTCGGGGAGTTCCCGGTTGCGGTGGGAGGTCGGGGGCCGAGCGATGCGCGTTTCTCTCGTACACGTACGCGCGTGTGTGCGAGGCATTGGCTCTAACTGAACCCGAGCGAGGCGTTGGGCTCTAACTGAACCCGAGCGATTGCACTGCAGGCTACGCGTTACTGAACCCGAGCGATCGATCGATGGCTGTTAACTGAACCCGATCGAGCAATTCCTTGGCTACTGCTGCTAACTGAAGCCGATCGATGGGATGAAT
>NC_041380.1:362935355-362966664 GCF_002162155.2 Triticum dicoccoides | reverse complement strand
AGGACCCCGTGGTGTGGAGGGCAGGATGAACAGTAGACGGTGGAGGGGTGCCCGTGGAGGGGTGGTTGAACAGGACCCCGTGGTGTGGAGGGCTGGATGAACAGTAGACGGTGGAGGGGTGGTTGAACAGTAGCCGGTGGAGTAGCGCGCAGTGGAGGCTGGATGAACAGGAGCCCGTGGAGGCTGGAGGAGGTCGACGATGGATGAACAGTAGCTCGTGGACGCTAGAGGGGGTTGACAGTGGAGATGAATAGTATCTCGTGGAGTCCCATTTTGCGGTACGCCACACCCCTCCCGATGAACAGGACCCCCGTTTCGGCCGTAGCGCTCCAACACAAGTCTGTTTCCTCCGTTTTGCGGTACGCCACACCCCTCCTGATCAACATGACCCCCGTTTCGACCGTAGGAGGTCCGTTCCCTCCGTTTTGCGGTACGCCACACCCCTCCGGATCAACAGGACCCCCGTTTCGACCGTAGGAGGTCCGTTTCCTCCGTTTTGCGGTACGCCACACCCCTCCCGATCAACAGGACCCCCGTTTCGACCGTAGGAGGTCCGTTTCCTCCGTTGTGTGGTACGCCATGCCTCGTTTCCATCGCCTCTTCCGTCCAAGCCCTCCCGATGAACACGACCACGCATTCCGTTCCGACCCATGAACACGACGACGACGATGTTTCTCCGTTCGGACCCAGCCATGTACACGAGCCCTTGCCATACGTATACGTGAGTAGGCGTTCGAGACCGCGCCCGTATGTACACATACATGGCCGTATTTTCTTTCTTGCACCCTGGCTGCCTCTACTACGACACGTGCGCGCCTCTACATCCACCAGTATATATGTACGTACACGTTCGCGACCAGAATGACAACGCTACGTATGCTTTGACCAGGTGGGTCCCGACTGTCAGGCACTTCCTTGCCTGCGAAGATGTAGCTGGTGGGTCCCAGCAGTCAGGGGGGCAAAATACGGTGGCCCGTCCGATGGGTCCCCGCTGTCAGGTGGAGGAATAATTATTTTGCACGTAATAAGGAGGCACTTCCTTGCTGCGGCCATGGACCCAGCTGTCAGCCTCTCCACGTACAGTCCACGTCTGATGGAAGTCATTCCTTGACCACGTTGACCACGCGCGCCGAGAGCTCCAGGGCGGTGGACGACGGCGAGGCCTAGAAAGGGGACGACGGGGAGCTGGGGAACCCGCGGCAGTGGAAGCCCCCGCGCGCACGGAGAGGAGTACGAGGGTTCACTAGTTCGGCTGCGGTGTGAGGCTACCGTCGCCGCAGGGCCTGGCCAGCAGTGGGAATAGTAGGGGCAGTGAGGCCTCCGCGGCAGCACAGCCGGCCACGGGAGGCAGGAGCATGCGACACGACCGGCGCTGCTTTGGGCGGCTGGAGCAAGAAGACCAGAGGTTGAAGAAGCACTGCGGCCGTTGGATGGACATCATACGGTCACTGGAGCTAGAATCGTTCATATTGACTAAGTTGACAAAGCCCTTCATCCCCGTCTACTTAGTAGGCCCACAAGTCAGCCTCCCACCAAGGTGGGTCGCAGCTAGCCTAGGGAGTATTCATTTTTTGTGCGTAATAAGGAGGCACTTCCGGTGGGTCCGAGCTGACAGCGGGGGGAACGTTTTTTTCGTGAAATATGGTGGCCCGTCCGGTGGGTCCCAGTAGTCAGGGGGAAACGATTTTTTTCGCGAAATACTGGTGGCCCGTCCGGTGGGTCCCTGCTGTCAGGTGGAGGAATAATTATTTTCCGCATAATAAGGAGGCACTTCCTTGCGGCTGCCGTGGACCCAGCTGTCAGCCTCTCCACATACAGTATTCTTCCGATGGAATTCGGTCATTGACCACATTGACCACGGCACGCCGACAGCACCACGGCGGTGGACGAAGGCGAGGCCTAGGAAGGGGACGACGCGGAGCCGGGGAAGACGCGGTAGTGGATGCCCACGCGGAGAGGAGTACGACGGTTCACTGGTTCGGCTGCGCTGTCGTCGCCGCAGAATAACAGGGGGTGTGGGTGAGTGGAGTGGAGGGATGGCCTGTCCAGCGGTGGGAGTAGTATGGGGGCGGTGAGGCCTCCGTGGCAGCACAGCCGGCCACGGGAGGCAGGAGCAGGCGGCACGACCGGCGCTGGTTTGGGCGGCTGGAGCAAGAAGACCAGAGGTTGAAGAAGCACTACGGCCGTTGGATGGACATCGTACGGCCGGTCGAGCTAGAATCGTGCATATTGACTAAGTTGACAAAGCCCTTCGTCCCCGTCAACTTAGTAGGCCCACTATACTGGGTCCCAGCTAGCAGGGGGAGTATTCATTTTTTTGTGCGTAATAAGTAGGCACTTCCTTGCGTGCGAAGATATAGCTGGTGGGTCTGAGTTGTCAGCGGCGGTAACGTTTTTTTCGCGAAATACAGAGGTCATTTCGGTGGGTCCCAGATGTCAGGTGGAGGAAATCATTATTTTGCGCGTAATAAGGAGGCATTTCCTTGCGTGCGGCCGTGGACCCAGCTGTCAGCCTCTCCACGTACAGTCCACTTCAGATGCATGTCGATCGTTGACCACGCTGACCACGCCACACCGAGAGCACCAGGGCTGTGGACGACGGCGAGGCCTAGGAAGGGAACGACACGGAGGCAGGGAAGACTTGGCCATTGTTTTTGTTTCCCACGCGGAGGGGAGTACGACTGTACGAGGGTTTACTGGTTCGTCTGCCGTCGCTAGAGAATAACAGAAGGTGTGAGTGAGTAGAGGGATGGCTAGGCCAGCGATGGGAGTACGGTTGAGCGGTGAGGCCTACGCGGCAGCACAGCCGGTCGCGGGGAGGAGGGAGCAGGCAGTCCCGCCGGCGCTTGTTTGAGCGGCTGGAGCAGGAGGAGCAGAGATTGAAGAAGCACGATGGCCGTTGGATAGACACCCAACAGTATACATGCCATCTGTGGAAAGCCTCAAATCTGTGGAAAACAGCATACAGCCCATCTGCCATTATTTCAAATAATTTACAGCCCATTTGCTAATTCTTACGGGTTTTTTTGGAGCCCATATTCTTTATACTAGCATTACAGCCCATATTGTGGCCACGGTTAAAAAATTATATGAAATTTTGCATATGTCGGTGCGGTCTGAACTATTTTTAATCCTGAAATTTCGAGTCACATTCAGACTAATTTTAAAAATAAATGTATATCAATATAAAATCCAATAAATTGTCCAAGCATAAAAATCAATGCAATTTAAAATCTCGAAATGAAAAAAAAGATATTTGAAAATAATTGCCGGTTTGATGTGTTTTAAAAATGTACAGCCCATTTCTTATTACTGATAGGCCACTCTCCTCGTCTTGAAAGATTTGCAGCCCAACAAGTTTGATAAAGCGACTTACTTGACAAATCACAAAAAAACTGGGCTAGCCATTTTCAGAAATTAAAAAAAACTACTGGGCTGGTCTGTGGTAAACATAAAAGAAAAGGTTGTCTAGACAGGCCAGAGTGTCCCGCACAGCCCAGTTGACACCCTGTGTCGGGGAAACTGATCCACGAACACCTATGGGGCCGGCGGATCGGGCCCCTTTCGGTTCGGCGGGGGGCGGAGATCGCACGAAGAGCAGATCAAGGCGAAGCACACGAGCAGTTTACCCAGCTTCGGAGCTCTCCGGAGAGATAACACTCCTACTGCTGCTTGTTTGATTATCTTGTGTTCTTGCTCTAGAGAGAGAGTGTAGTGTTTTTCTGGGTTCCGAACTAGTCGAACTTCGCGAACCAGTCGAACCGAACCCCCTCTACGTTGCGCATGGGCCTCCTTTTATACGCTAAAGGGGTCACCGACAGGTGGCAACGCAGAGAAGGGTACAAATGTAAAAAGTGAGGTGGTTGTTACAGTTACTTGTACAGTGCACCCTACCTAACCCTGATGGCAGGGGACAAGGGCATTAAATGCCCGTCTGAGTCGCCCAAACAGTGCAGAAAAGGACCGTTAGGGGCGCCACCGTTCTCCATGATGGCGATCTTGTCAGCTTCGCATGCCACTGCGCACCGCTGGCTGCACAGCCTCCCGCCACGCGCGCCTGGAGAGGCCCCCAGAGCGACACGTTGGTGGATGCGCTCCTCTTGCTGGGGCCTTGTCTCCTGAGCTTAAATACTTTGTTCTTGAATGGCTCCAAGGGAACCACGGAGGATCTTGGTGTTAGCCCGGCAAGCCTTGTCGCGGGGTGCTACAACTGCCCGTGCACAAGTTCGGGGTACTAGGGTACCCCTATTCTAGTACACCGACAGGAGCCCCCGGGCCTGGGCCAGACACGGTGCCGAGCGCTGTTGGGCCAGGCCCAAGACAGGGCACAGGCACATGTGGACTGGGCCACGCCGAATCTCGCTCCGTATCCACCGCGCTCTCCCCTAACGGCACGCGTTGAATGCGGCATCGTGGGAGAGATCGTGGGTGGTTCTTTATTCGGAAGGGCGAAACGTCCGCCCCGTCCCTCTTTATAAGCAGAGGAAACAGGGGCAGTTCGTTCCCCCTCGCTGGTTGCTACTACTCCATCTTCACGAACCTCCGCCGCCCTCCCCCCTTCTTCTCGAAGCCGAGAGAGCAGTGCTCCGCCCCCCATTGCCACCAGCATCACCAACGCCGTCGACCTCCCCCACCACCTCCGCCATGGCTCCGAAAGCCGACAAGGGAAAGGGCGTGAAGTCGGCCGAGGCGCAGCGGCTCGCGGCGCTGCGGAAGGAGCGGGCGATCTTCTCCCCCCAGCTCGACGTGAAGGAGCTGAGGGAGTACTTCTACCTCTTTTAGGCGACGGAGACGTGGGCGCATCCGCGCACGAGGGTACTCCCGGCCGCTGCTTCAGAACTGGCTCCAAACGGGTACCCATTCTTCGCGCTGTTCTTCTATTGCGGGCTCTACCCGCCCTTCTCGGAGTTCTTCTGCGATATCATGAACACCTATGGCTTCCGCCTCCTTGACTTCACCCCCAACGCCGTTCTGACCATGGCAGTTTTCGCACATTTGTGCGAAAACTTTGTCGGAGTCCACCCCAATGTTGCCCTTTTCCGCCACTTCTTCATACCTCGGGTAGAGAGAGGAGAGCCTCTTGCCGGAGGGATCGCCTGGATCTCGAGAGTCGGCAAGAAGGAGGCGTACTTGGAGGGTGAGCTCCGCAGCAAGTGGGAGGAGTGGAGAGCGGAGTGGTGCTGGATCGTCGAGGAGAATCCGCAGCCCTTCACCGCCGTGCGCCAAGCTCCAATAGTGCGCGGCAATGACTGGAGCAACGTGGCCCCGGAAGACGAGAGGCTAAAGATCGCCATTACTAGGATCCTTCGCCTCAGGCTTGTCGGGCTCACTGTAGGCGCTGTAGGCGCAGATTTCCTCCGCCGCCGCATCGCCCCCCTGCAGGAGAGGGGGAGGCCCGCCTGGGAATTCAAGAACTCGGCGGACATCATGAGGCTGCGGCCGGGCCTCAACTACAACTTCACCGTCTTGGAGCTGGATGCAATGCTCTTGGAGTTGTTCAAACGCGACCCCCAGCACCCATTCACGCTGCCGAGGGGCGTCGTTCCATTGTGTAGCAATTCTTCGCTTGACCGGATCTGCGCCATGATGCCGTTGTGCGATTCACACGGAATCGTTCCAACTTGGCAAGAGCCTGCGAATGACGTCGTGCAAGCGTTCTTCGACAACTTGGAAGAAGTGCCGGTCCACGCTGACGAGCAGAAGAGCCTCACCCGTGACACCACCGACGAAGAGCTGCAGCGCATCGCCACTAGGGCGGAAGAGGTTGCGGCCGCAGCTGCCGCGGGCGCGTTCGGGTTCACTGTGGAGGAGGCGGAGGCTGCAGAGGCAGCAAACCTCGCCGAGCGCGCGGAGTTCATTGGTGGGGAAGAGCCTGCCGGTTCTGAAGCTGGGCCGAGCGAGGCCGGAGAGGAAGAGCCCGAGCCTTCAGAAGGCTTGCCGCAGGCGGAGCCCCCGGCCCCGCCAAGAAGGCGTCTTCGCAGGGCCGCGGACGTAGCGGGGCGGCAGCCGGGTCAACAGCCGCCAAGCCGTGCGACACGCTCTACCGCGGCAAGCAATGTTGCCACGGGAGCGCCCCACGCAGTAGCGGCAACTGGAGCGGGATCTTCCCGGGCTACCGCCACCACCCCCGCCAAGCGGGCAAGGGATCCTACTCCTCCGCCTCGCCGCACCGGAAGGGAGCCGAACTTTGATCTTTCCGCGCTCAGCTCCGACGAGGAGGAAGAAGAGTAAGTTTCCTTGGTGCTCTTGTAGTTCTTCAATCTTGCTGTTTTTATCTTGTATCTGACTTGCTTCAATCTGGACTCCTTTCTTTTCAGGACGCTGGCCCAGAGAGCGGCGAAGAGGGCCAAGGCCGCGGTGATTGTCATCGAAGATGACCCCACCGTGTCAGCAGGGGGTGGGTCCGAGACCACCTTGACGGACCCGGCAACCACTCCTCAAAACAGCCCCCAGCGTAAGTTCATAGTTAGCTTTCTGCTGTCAGGCGCGCATGAGTGTTTTTTCCTTTGTTGATATCTTGCTTGTTGATCTGTGTAGGAGCAGAGCAGCCATATCAGGAGCGCCCGGAAGCTGGTCCCGAAGTGCCATCTGCTTCGACTACGCCACTAAGGGAGGAGTTCCCGGTAAGGGAGCGCTCTTCGGCAAGGGAGAACTCTCCGGCAAGGGGCAGCACCGTCGATCCTGCGGCGGCCGAGACCGCAACTGCAGATCTTGGCATAGGTAATTCACTTGCCCAAAAACTTTCCCTTGAGTTCTTCTTCTTCTGATTTTCTTCTCTTGGATTTTTGATTGATTTTTCTCCCTTCTTCGTTCTTCAGACCCATCTGCTACTGAGCCAATGGAGACAGAGGGCGCCGGCGAGGAAGGGGCCGGTGCTGATGAGACCGCCGACGAGGAGGCCGCCAAGGCTGCCGCCGCAGAAGCCGGCGAGGGGTCGGGCGATCGCACTGACGACCCTGAGGCCGCAGGAGCGCCAGGCGCTGCGCCGACCGCCGATCCCTCTGCCGCTTCTACGGAGCCGGGCTCCGAGGAGCCCCAGCACGGCGCCTACTTGAAGGCCGGTGACGATATCTTCATCAAGCTACCCTGGGCGTCGAGCTCCAGGGCGCCGGTCGAGGGGGAAACTTTCGATGAGGAGGTGCTCGCCTCTGCTGGACTGTCGTTGGTCGACGCGCCCAGCAGCAGCAGTGGCGAGCCTGAGGAGGAGCAGCTGCTGCGGAAGCTGCTGTCACTCTACCGCGCACGGCAAGCCAAGCTGGCTTCCCGGGAAGCGCTTGTCGCGAAGGCGGGAGTTGACATGGAGAAGCGCGCGGAGGAGCTCCGGGGCCACAATCAAGAAGCTCTCTGGTCCCTGGCACAGGAGCGGGAGCGACTCAACAAGGAGCGCACGGCCTTCCTTCTTGAGAAGGCCGAAACTGAGGAGGAACAAAGGCTGGCCGCCGAGAAGCAGTCCGCGCGAGAAGGCGAATTGGTGCAGCGGAAGGCCAACCTCGACAGCTACGAGGAGGAGCTCGCCGAGCGCGAGCAAGCACTTGGCGGGGCGCCCAAGGAGGCAAAGGACGCTGCCGCAATCGCAGAGGCTGCCAAGAAAGAGCTGGAGGAGAAGGTGGCGCAGCTGGAGGCCAACATCGGGAAGAGCGGCGAGGAGCTTGCCGCGCTCAAGCGTGAGTGTGAGAAGGATGCTGCCGCCCACGGTGAGCTGCAAGGTCTTCTCGCTGAGAGGGGCAAGGAGCTCAGCGCCACCAAGGATTCCAATGCGGTCCTGGAGTTGAAGCTGGCCACGCTGATGCAGACGCTGGAGGCCGCCAAGGAGCGGGAGAAGACCTTGTCAGAGAAGGTCAAAGCTGACAAGGCGCTGCTGGAGAGCATCGCAGTTACCCAGAACTCGTTTAGAGATACTGTGGAGCACTAGACCGAGGGTCTGGTGAATATTGCCGCAGTCATCGACGAGGAGCTGGCGCAGCTGGGGATGGAGGACTTTGGGTATCCCTCCGACGAGAATCTCCAACCCAGCGCCAAGATCAGCCTGTTCTTCAAGGGCGTGGCGACGGCACTCCAGCGGCTCCGGGAGAGGATCCCAAAGCAGCTGGCCGACGAGTCGCGCAGGATTTGCGCGGGGGCTCTCCAGAAGGTGCTGATGAAGGTGGCCTTTCGCAACCCAGGCCTCAACCTTACCAACGTCCTCAGGTCCTTGCCGCCTGACGCCGATCTGGATGCGCTCAAGGCCCTTGTCGCACCCATTGTGGACAAGGTGAGCGAGATCAAGAGGGTTGAGGGCGATCGCGTAGACTAGGCCGCCCGTTTTCTCTTTTCCCTTGTCGCTGCTAATCATGTTATAAAAACAGTCTGTTAGAGCTGCGACAAGTTGTCTTGTAATATAACTTTATTTCTGTTATCAATTGCTATGTTATTTCCTCTACTAGATTCTTTCCTTTGTATACCCTACGCTTCTAGGGAACTTGTCGGCGCAGGCGCCCGAGCCGCGAGCGCTGAGTGCGGAACGTCAGCAGCCTGCTGGCGGCGCTGCTTCCGACAAGAAACCTTGTCGCGACTAGATGCAGCACACTTAAGTTGTTGAGCGGACTCAAAACAAAGTAAGGGCGCAACTAGCCACGAGTTGGTTCCTCCGTGCACAGGTTTTCCATACAAAGCAGGGTCGTTCGAGGAAGATAACTCAAAAAATTTAAAAATTGATTGCTCAAACTTTGGCAACTTAGCTTTTCTGTCGTTTGCTTCCCGGCAAGGCAAAACTTTGCTTGAACGACGCCTGGTCCATACCACAATCTTCTCCTTCCCCCCGGCAAACTTGTGTGCGAGGGAACCTTCTTTTCCTTTGTTGAAAAGAAGAAAGAAGAGAAAATAATGATATGGAGCCCTTCGGCTCGTTATTGCTTACCGGATGTAGGTGCTGCACAAAGTGTCAGATAACGCATGCAAGAAAGAAACTAATGCATGAAATGGACAAGTTGTGCGGAGCACATGGGGTTCTATTTATGCACGGGATCTGCGCCCGGCTTTGTACAAGGGATTACATGCAACAGCGGCAAGACTTGTTCAAAAGGTGGTTGCCGGAACGGGTTCCGGCAACCGCGCCCTACGGGAAAAACTTACGAAGATGTTCTATGTTCCAGGAGTTGCTCACCGGAATGCCATCTTCGGTCTCAAGGCGGACATCGCCGGGCCTTGTGACTCATTTCACCCGATAAGGGCCTTCCCACTTCGGCGTCAACTTGTTGGAATTCTTGGCGGACTGAACGCGCCGAAGAACAAGGTCGCCTTCCTCGAAGCTTCTGGCTTTAACTTTGCGGCTATGGTAGTGGCGCAAAGCTTGCTGGTATCGAGCAGCTCGTACAGCAGCTTGAAGACGATCTTCCTCAAGGAGCAGCGCGTCGTCTTGTCGCAGTTGTTCTTGCTCAAGCTCATCATAAGCGAGCACTCGAGGCGATCCGTATACGAGTTCCATGGGGAGAACTGCCTCTGCTCCATAGACTAGAGCGAAAGGCGTCTGGCCAGTGGCTCGATTTGGCGTCGTTCTGATCGACCAAAGAACCACCGGCAGCTCCTCGATCCAGTTTCTTCCGCACTTGTGCAGCCTGTCGAAAGTTCTGGTCTTGAGCCCGCGCAGCACTTCAGCATTTGCCCTCTCTGCTTGACCGTTGCTTCTTGGATGAGCAACAGAAGCGAAGCAGACCTTGGCGCCAAGGTCTTGGACGTACTGCATGAAGGTGCGGCTCGTGAATTGCGTGCCGTTGTCAGTGATGATCCTGTTAGGGATCCCGAAACGGCAAACAATTGACCTGAAGAACTTGACTGCTGACTGTGCTGTCACCTTCCTCACTGGCTGCACTTCTGGCCACTTTGTGAACTTGTCGATTGCGACGTACAAGTACTCAAAGCCCCCGACAGCTCGGGGGAAAGGACCGAGGATATCGAGCCCCCAGACCTAAAATGGCCAGGATAAAGGGATCGTCTGGAGAGCTTGAGCTTGCTGGTGTATCTGTTTGGAGTGGAACTGGCACGCTTCACACTTGGTTACTTGTGCAGTTGCATCCTGGAGGGCTGTCGGCCAAAAGAAACTATGCCGGAAAGCTTTGCTGGCAAGTGCTCTTGCGCCAATGTGGTGGCCACATATGCCTCCATGTATCTCTGCCAACAGCTTTTGTCCATCTTCCCGGCAAATACACTTCAATTTCACACCGTTAAGTCTTCTTATGTACAGTATGCTATCGACAAACTGGTACATACTTGACTGCCAGTCTACTTTTTCCGCTTCTTCTTGCTCTTCGGGAAGTTCTCCTGTCTGAAGGAAATGGACAATCTGCTGTGCCCATGCTGGAGCTTGTGGCTCGACAACAAGGACTAAAGGCACATCTGCTACTGCGGGAATATCCGCTTCCACGGCAAGGACTTGCGGCCCTGCCGAAGCTTGATGTTCCCCGGCAAGCTTGCCGGAGCAAAACTTGTCGGGAGCGTCTGCTTCAACGGAACAAACCATGAGGCTTGCCAGAGTAGACTGCCCCTCAGCAACCTTGGTGTTGATCTTGGGGACTTTCTTGGCGGCGGCTTCGGGGAGCTCTGCCGGAAAGTAGTCACCAGAAATCAACTTCCTCTTCTTGCTTTGTCCAGTTGATGGTGTTACGGATGGTTGAGTCAACTTGAGCACAAAGATCCCTGGTTCCATAGGTAACTTTAGTGCGGCGCACTTTGACAGGCCGTCAGCAATGTCATTCTGAGCTCTTGGGATATGCTTCATCTGTAGGCCGTCAAAGTGCTCTTCTAGCTTCCTCACTTCATCAACATATGCTTCCATCAATGGACTCTGGTAGTTCTAGTTCACTTGGCAGACGACAAGCTGTGAGTCACCCCTGACAATGAGCTTCTTGATCCCAAGGTCTGCTGCAATTCTGAGACCGGCAAGCAATCCTTCATACTCTGCAGTATTGTTAGTTGCTTGCTCCTTGGGAAAGTTCATCTAGACTACGTACTTGAGGTGCTCTCCGGTGGGCGCGACAAGCAGCACGCCCGCACCGGCGCCTTGCAGCGAGAAGGCACCATCAAAGTACATCAGCCACTCTTTGCTTGCCTCTTTGACGGGGATGCTCGTCTCTGGAATTTCTTCATCTGGTGTTGGTGTCCATTCTGCTATGAACTCTGCCAATGCCCTGCTTTGGATAGTTGAAGTGCTCTTAAACTTGAGGCCAAAGCTTGACAGTTCCAGCGCCCACTCGACAATCCTGCCTGTCGCTTCTGGATTTTGCAGTATCCTCTTCAGCGGAAAGCGAGTGACGACTGTGATCTCATGTGCTTGGAAGTAATGGCGCAGCTTTCTCGAGGCCAAGAGGAGGCCGAAAAGAAATTTCTGCACACCAGAGTACCTTGATCTAGCCCCCTGTAGAAGGGAACTGACAAAGTAAACTGGACACTGCACCATTCTCTTCTGCATCTTATCATGCTCTTGCGCAGATCCATCTCTGTCGGGACCAGAGCTTGTCGGCGAAGCCCCCTGCTTGTCGCTGGATGCATCTGCCGTGGTTGCTGGCTCATCATCTGCCTCCCTCTCCGCCACTAACGCAGCACTAACCACTTGATTGGTTGCCGCTATATACAGCAGCAACTTCTCTTGCGGCTTAGGTGCGACAAGTATTGGAGTGGAGGACATGTATCTCTTCAAGTCCTGCAGCGCAGCCTCCGCCTCCGGAGTCCATTTCATTGGACCTGCCTTTTTCAAAATTTTGAAAAATGGCAGGGCGCGCTCAGCAGATCTAGAGATAAACCTGCTGAGAGCAGCCACGCAACCGGCAAGCCTTCGTACATCCTTGACGCGCTTTGGTGCTTCGATCTGCTCAATGGCCTTGATCTTGTCGGGATTGGCTTCAATTCCCCGCTGAGACACGAAGAACCCGAGAAGCTTGCCGGAAGGGACTCCAAACATGCACTTCTCGGGGTTAGGCTTGAGGTTGATCTCGCGCAGATTTGCAAATGTCTCGTCTAAATCTTGAACCAGGGTAGCCCTGTTCTTGCTCTTGACCACTATGTCATCCATGTAGGCTTCCACATTTCTGTGCATCTGCGGCTCAAAAGCGTGGTGGACTACCCTTGCGAATGTTGAACCAGCATTCTTCAAACCGAAAGGCATCCGTACGAAGCAGTACGTGCCACACGGGGTGATAAATGCAGTTTTCTGTTCATCCTCTTCTGCCATGAAGATCTGATGGTATCCTGAGTATGCATCATGAAATGAAAGCAAATCACATCCGGCTGTGGAGTCAATAATCTGGTCAATGCGCGGCAAGGGAAACGGGTCTTTGGGACAAGCTTTATTAACATCAATGAAGTCAATACAAAGCCTCCATTTCCTTTTAGCCTTGCGCACGACAACAGGATTGGCTAACCACGTGGGATGGAGCACTCCTCTGACAAGGCCTGCTGCTTCCAACTTCTTGATTTCTTCTGCGATGAATTCTTGGCGCTCCACTGCCTGTTTCCTGAGTTTCTGCTTGATGGGCCGCGCATGAGGACAGACGGCAAGGTGGTGCTCAATTACTTTCCTGGGAACACCGGGGATATCAGACGGTTGCCATGCAAACACGTCAACATTCGCCCGCAGGAAAGCAACGAGCGCGCTTTCCTATTTGGGGTCAAGAGTGGCGCTGATGGTGAAGGTACCACCAGTGCCGTCCTCCTTGGCAGACACCTTCTTGGTCTCAGGTGGAGCTGCTATTGCCTTCTTACACTTGCCGGTGGAGCTCGATGGTGCGTCCTCGACAGTAGCGCAGCACTCCGAAGAGGTGCGCTTGCCGGAGTGGGCTCCATCAGAGCTCTTGCCAGACTTGTTCTTCTTCTTCCCTCCGGGAGCTTCAGCGGCAAGTGTCTTGCGTTCTGCTGCAGCTGCTGCTTCTCGGTAGATCTTGTCGGCACAGATAAGAGCATCCTTCTTGTCGCCAGGGACAGAGATGACACTTATCGGGCCTGGCATTTTTAGTACATTGTACGCATAGTGAGAGGCTGCCATGAACTTGGCGAGTGCCGGATGGCCAAGGATTCCATTGTAAGGTAATGGAAAGTCAGCAACATCAAACGTGGCCCTCTCAGTCCTGAAGTTCAGCTCGCTGCCAAATGTTACCGGCAACGTGATCTTTCCCTTCGACTTGCTCCTTCCCGGGTTGATTCCTTGAAATGTACCGGTCTCTTCGAGCTCGCTGTCAGGGATCTGGAGTTTCTGGAGCACCGCGGAGGAGATCAGGTTCAAGCCGGCCCCGCCGTCAACTAGCATCTTAGTGACCTTGAGGTTGCGGATTGTTGGTGAAACCAACATCGGCAAGCACCCGACTGCAGTTATGCGATCAGGGTGGTCCTCAATATCAAAGATGATAGGCGTGCTGGACCATTTCAGAGGCTTGCGTGACTCGACGGGTGGTTCTGCTGCATTAACTTCCCGCACCCACTGCTTGAGCTGGTGGTGCGAGGTGTGCAGAGAAGCACCACCGTCAACACACAGGACCTCTGTGGCTTTCTGGAACTCCTGCTCATCAGTCTCCTCATCATCCATGTCTTCATCGTCGTCGTCATCTTCATCCTTGTCGCGGCCGCGAGGAGGTCTGTCTCCTTGCTGCTGCTTGGCCTTGCCACGGCGTCCTCCTAGGCCGGGACGTTTCTTGCCGGATCCCCCAGCACCTTCCTGGGCCTTCTCCTTGTCGCGCCGCTCGTATTCAGCTTTCTGTTGCTCAACAAGCTGCTCGACTTTCTTACAGTTCTGGAGATCATGGCCCTTGGTGCGGTGGATCTTGCAATACTGCTTGTTGGTGCCGTCCTGCTTGTCGGTGACCGCCACCTCCGCGGCAACCTCCTTGCCGGAGTCACCAGCTTTGGCTTCCTTGGCGCCACCACCGTTGCCGGACTGCTCAACAACTAGCACCTCTTTGCCTTTCCTCCTTCTGTTGTTCCGCCGCCGGTTTTTCCTTGCCGGGGCAGCATCTTCACTGTCAGATCCTCCCGCTCCTACATTCTCTCCGGGGAGTCTCCTCCCTTCCTCAGCACGTGCACACTTGTCGGCCAGTGCATATAACTCACTGACGTCCCTGATCTTGCACATCGCCATTTCCTCCCGCATCCTGCGGTTTCGCACGTTCTGATGGAACGCGCTGATCACCGCAGCAGGGTGGACGTCTGGGATGTTGTGCTGCACACTGCTGAATCTCTGAATGTACTTGCGCAGGGGCTCTCCTTCCTTCTGGGCGAGCAGATGAAGATCACTCTCCTGGCCATGAGGCTTGTGTCCGCCTGTGAAGGCGCCAACAAACTGATGGCACAGATCAGCCCAAGAGGATATGGAGTTGTCCGGCAAGTGCATGAGCCAGGACCTGACGTTGGGCTTGAGTACCAGCGGGAAGTAGTTGGCAAGGATCTTGTCATCCCGTCCCCCAGCAGCCTGCACCACAATGGTGTAAATGCTGAGGAACTCCGACGGATGCGTCTTGCCGTCGTACTTCTCCGGTACGTCTGGGTTGAAGTTCTTTGTGCTGGGCCACTGGACTTGCTGCAGCTCATGAGTGAACGCAGGGCAACCTACCGCGTACGGCAGATCGCCTGGTTCCCCTGGCGCATGCATGTCAACAAAGGGCCCAGCGCGCTTGTCAGATTGACGTCGCGCTTCTCTTCGGCGCTCAATGTGAGTTCGAGCGTCTTCTTGTTGTCGATCATGAAGAACTTGGCGCTCATCGCGACGAGCTCATGGATCCGAAGATGCGGTGGAGTCGCTGTCGAGGTGGATCCGGCGAGTCGGCGATCTTGGCCTTCGGGGTGGTGATTGCATGGTAGTTGCACCTCCACCCGTTTCGTCGCCACCGGCTCGCGCCCGGCAACCCTGCCGCGGCGGCGACGCGCTCGGCCGTCGTGGAGTGTCGCCGTTGGCGTAGCCGATGAGACTCTGAATGGTGGCCCTCCATTCGTCGATCTTGTTCGACGTCGGAGGGTAATCTAGGAGAAGTCGAGCTCGCGCCAAAGCTTCTGCTGGAGTGGTGGGTGGGAGTGGCGGACGGCGCGAGGAGCGGGACGTGCTCGGACTTCTAACTATGTTAGAAGGAGCAGTATCCCGTCCAGGCGACCGTGCCCCGCTCGTGCCAGCACGCTCGCGTGCATGCTGGTCTTGAGCGCCCCGAGATCCACCAGCTTGGTCTTGGCCTATCATTCGTATGGCACTGCAAGTGCCATGACGCTGTTGGTCTTGTGCCTCCTGAGAGTGGCGTGGAACATGTACAGTCGCCGAGGTTTGTGCAGCCTTGTTCTTGGACCTGGCAGCATCATGAGCTTCCTCGTCGACGTCCATTCTTCCGTCGGCGTCCGTTCCACCACCCGTTTGCTCCAACGGTGGCAGAAGTGACGTGGAAGGAGCGGCTGCTGCCGAAGTCTTCTTCTTCGGTGGCATGTTGATGAAGGGAATGAAGATCTAGCTCGTGTGAACGCCGGATCAGGTTCACACAATCTCGACGCCCCCCTACCTGGCGCGCCAAAGATGTCGGGGAAACTGATCCACGAACACCTATGGGGTCTGCGGACCGGGCCCCTTTCGGTTCGGCGGGGGGCGGAGATCACACGAAGAGCAGATCGAGGCGAAGCACACGAGCAGTTTACCCAGCTTCGGAGCTCTCTGGAGAGATAACACTCCTACTGCTGCTTGTTTGATTATCTTGTGTTCTTGCACTAGAGAGAGAGCGTAGTGTTTTTCTGGGTTCCGAACTAGTCGAACTTCGTGAACCAGTCGAACCGAACCCCCTCTACGTTGCGCATGGGCCTCCTTTTATACGCTAAAGGAGTCACCGACAGGTGGCAACGCAGAGAAGGGTACAAATGTAAAAAGTGAGGTGGTTGGTACAGTTACTTGTACAGTGCACCCTACCTAACCCTGACGGCAGGGGACAAGGGCATTAAATGCATGTCTGAGTCGCTCAAACAGTGCAGAAAAGGACCATTAGGGGCGCCACCGTTCGCCACGATGGCGATCTTGTCAGCTTCGCATGCCACTGCGCACCGCTGGCTGCACAGCCTCCTGCCACGTGCGCCTGGAGAGGCCCCCAGAGTGACACGTTGGTGGATGCGCTAGAGCGTGGGCACAGAGTGGCCGCCTGCCGCGGCAAGCGCCTTGCCGCTGCAGTTATCTTGTCGAGTTCGGAGGCTTGTCGCTCACCGGGCCTCGAGGTACCTTGGTTGGTCTTCCCGGCAAGCTCCTCTTGCCGGGGCCTTGTTGCCTTGCCGGAGCGCATGGCGCGTCACGGCAAGTTCCTTGGAGTGCCTCGGTTGGCCTTCCCGGCAAGATCCTCTTGCCGGGGCCTTGTCTCCTGAGCTTAAATACTTTGTTCTTGAATGGCTCCAAGGGAACCACGGAGGATCTTGGTGTTAGCCCGACAAGCCTTGCCGCGGGGTGCTGCAACTGCCCGTGCACAAGTTCGGGGTACTAGGGTACCCCTATTCTAGTACACTGACACCCTGCTTCCGTCTCAAAAACAAATTAGATAAATGCCACTCCAATTATGGCGATTCATAAAAATGCCACTACAATTTCCAAACTTTGAAAAATGCCACTGCAATTTTTGCAAACTTTGAAAAACGCCGCTGCAGTTTGCAAACTTTGAAAAACGCCACTCTAGACTTCGAAAAATGCCACTAGAAATGGCATTTTTCAAAGTTTGGAAATTGCAGTGGCATTTCTCGGATACACCAGATTTGGAGTGGCATTTATCAAATTAACCCAAAACAAAAATAACTGGGCGACCTACTGGGTCCGTGGTGTCAGCCGCTCGTTGTGCAATTTCTCTCATTTATTGACTACGTTGACAATGGCATGGGACCCAGATGTCAGAAATCCACTAGGAGGAGCCATTTTTTTATTGGCTTGAAATAAGGAGGCACTTGCTTGCGTACTGCCATGACCTTGGCGGGTCCCTACTGTCATCCTCTCCACGTACGATAATCTCCTGATTGTGTACGCGTCAACTTGCTAGGCCCACAAGTCAACCTCTAAACCGTGGAGGAGAAATACAACCCATTTAAAAAAATAACAGCCCATTCCATACGTTCAAACGAAAAGTTCAACATTCAGAGCAAAGTAACAGGTCTGATCCACATATAGAGTACTGAACTTCCACGTTGACAACCATCATAGACAAGTGAACTATCTACTCCCACTAACACTCTAGTAGCGTACAAGTACTAACTTACTCTTAGCTAACTAGACGATGCCGGCAGCCATCTGCTATCCATGCTAAACGCCGGCACCGGCGTCCTCCGCCTCGCCTCGGACTTGCCAGAGGTGTGATAGGGCGCGTTGCTCACGCGTGTTGGCCCTTTCCATGCCGGCGTGGTCCACCGAAGCTTCGGCTTCCAAGCGGGAAACCCACTTGACGAGCTGGTAGTAAAAATCGGCGTCGCGAACGCGTGCGTGCCCAACAGCCTCCAGGGCTATTTGTCGGGCACCAGCCTCCACGTAGTCGGCCCAGTTGCGGGCGCTCTGCTTGCGACTCAGAGCGTCGGTGCGCTGCTGCTCCATGTCCCGCTGGCGGCACAAATCGGCGAGACGCTACTCCTCCGCCATACGATCGCGCTCCAACAACTCCTCGATCTCCGCATTGCCATCTAAAGACAGATAGAATGCCTCCTCCCTCCGTCTGCTTTCCGGTGAAAACCCGAACACTAGTTCCGGCGGTGACCGCCTCCGGCATCGCCTAGCGCGGACGGGCGGGGGCATGGCGGACGTGGCGAGCGACATCGGGTCGGTGGGGGCTTATGAGGATATGGCGAGTTGGGTCACGGTGGCACCTGAGAAGGCTGGGAAACAGTACTTATAGGCGGAAGGTAGCGCGACGGTCATCGGAATCCAATGCATAATGGCTTAGCACGCCAGCTTGCCGTGGAAAACTAGAGAAAATGAAATTATGACTGTGCCGTCCCGTCCCGACTGGGTCGCACGCCGGCATGGCGGTCAAACGAGTGCACTCGAATCATCTCCCTCCTTGTCAATAATGATTCCACGGATTTAAAGCGTATCTTTTTTCGCATCAGTTAGCTGCCTTAATTACGGCCGGCTGCATGCAGGCACTCAGAATCACTCGCAGGCAGTACGTGAAGCAGCATGCAGACACTTAAATCGCTGGAATTAATTAGGCTTAAACTTCTGCATGCCGAGGGCATGCATGCAGCCACTTAAATCACTGGAATTTATTAGGCTTAAACTTCTGCATGCCGTTAATTATTGCCATGCCTTGGTCTTGCTGCTTTGCTCACGGGACTAATAAACCCGGACGGAGGGAGTACCTTGGTTGGTGAGAGGTTTGAATTAATCCCTGCAAACCGGAAAGGAGGTACTAGTACATGCGTGATCCGCTATTTATTCGTGTAGGATCGAGTAGGTCGTTTCTTGAATTGAGCCCTGCAAACTGGAAAGGAGGTAGTATGTGCTTGAGCCGCTATTTATCTGTGTAGGATCGATAGTGTAGCTTGTCAGTTTCTTCAGAGGTAGGCATTTTTATCCGTGTAGGATCGATAGTGTAGCTTGTCAGTTTCTTCATAGGTAGGCATTTTTATTCAAAAAACTGCCACTTTGCATCTTGCCTCGCAAATAAAACTGCCAGGAGCGCATTTGTAGGCTAGCTAGTGATCGATCAGTAACTTGTAAACACTGAGCGAACAGAAATAAGTAACTGTTAATGCATCTCAATGATTCACAGATCATATACAAATATGTAGCTCCAAAAGCAAAGATCAGCCACTTCGGATCTTGCGTCGCAACTAAAACTAACTAGTACGATTCCCATACATAAGATCAACATGTTAATGCATCTCAATGGCTCACAGGTCATATACAAATATGTAGCTCCAAAAGCAAAGATCTAGAAAAAACATCTGTTCTTCCTACTAACATGGATGCTTCTCTTGGCCAACATTCAGTACATACTGAAATACAAATTTGTTTGTGAAGTCTACAATTCCTCTTGCAAACGTAAGTGGTTTCACCAACAGCTGGAACCATGAGAATGAACCAGACATGATGGAGGAACATCCACTGCAATATGATTTGGTCTTCTCTCAATCACACAGCGAGACTATTTTCGGAATACAAACTTTAACTTAGGCAAAATGATGCCCATTGTATAATCAGACCAAAGCAATGAAGCACCTAGTGTTGGCCAATAAATAGTACATTACTACTTTTCTGCAGTCCATGAAGTGACTATCCAATCTTTCTGTGTCTATTTTCAAATGGCACTGCATGCAGTGACTATACTATTCTCTTGTGTAGTTCAACCAAAATTGCGGGCACTTTGCTGGTTTGCCATATAGCAACAGGCGGACATCTTTGTCTGCACAAATATCAAGCAGCTAGTAAACATATACCACACCTTGTATTTTCGGTTTAAACATGTCTCTTCCGCTTAGCATCTGTCATGTTCTGCACTGGACAATCTGATACAGTTATGTTTTGCCCTGGACAATTTCATACTGAATTGATTTGCTGGTTCAGAGCAGAAATATAGCACCTATTCTTCAACAGACCAAGGATATCCATGTTCGCAGTGATGGAAGAGGTGAAATCGATACAACCGAAATTGAGCATCTAATCATTGAATCCTGTCCTGCACCTCCAATGTAGGTCCACCCTGCCAATAAATTTACATGCAAACCACTAGTATTACTATCTAATGACAGTACAAAAAGAGTAGCAAGATAGTAGCAAACCATGTACCTTCGTAATGAACAGCTCATAGTGCCACCAATTGGATATAAAGGTTGGGAAAAAACATGCTCCTAATGTTGAACCAGTTAGACTTTTTGTGCAGTTCCACTAAAATCGAGCATCCCTGTTTGCATAGATATTGAAAGTGTGATTACTCTACAAGTGGCACTAGTTGAAGCATAGACTCACAAATATAAGCATTCCAATTTCTGAATGGGAAAAGGTAGCAAGACTGTTTTTAACCACCTGTTTGAAGGAATAAATAAAGCAACAGCGACTGATGTGAGGAAGGCATACATAGTTTTTTCTGGAAAAGTGAGCCATTCCTGACCTTTCCTCTTCTTTTAAGCAAATTTTGTGCAGTTCTACTAAAATAAAATGCCATCACCGCCTTGACAATTTAGTGACACTGTACAAAAGGAAATGACTTAACATTACATCATGATGTCAGGTATGTAGTCGACAGGCATTAGAGACAAACATACAGACCTCCTCAAGAGAACAGCCGGAGGAGGAGGTGCCCACTCTTGACCTTTCCTCTTGTCTTCATAATTGTCTGTGCAGTTTAACCAAAATAAAATGACATCGGCGCCTTGGAATTTTGGTGACACTGTACAAAAAATTAACTTATCTCATGAAAGTGAGGTATGTAATCTATAAGCATTAACAGTGAAAAAATCTAACGGGAGTAACAAGTTTCATCGTTGGTATACTGGCTGTGCAACAACATTAGAATGCCTTATAGCTGAAAAATCTTTAATACATCCACAATCAACAGCTAGCCCTGAAATAATCCAGTGACATTAAATGGCATTGCTTAAATTTATGGGTGTCATTAGACTGAGAGCGGCATTAGTTAAATGTGGCATCACTTTAGCAGTAGCATTGCTTGACTTAACTGTTGGCATTATACTAACAACAAAAAAGCGGCAATAAGAGCATGGGAGGCACCAGTATGATGTACCTCCACAGACGCAGAGTGGTGAGGGAGGTATGGTTGCCCAGAGCAACAAATATCCAGGCAGCATATGTGGATTACGGTCCCATTTTTGTTCTCTTTAGCCACCTTTTTCCTATGCGAGGACAACAAACCGATCGACCTGGTCATTCTCTATTGTGTTGTCATGCCTTTCTACCCTTCTTCAACCAAGAGACACGAGACTCGTTCCTTAGCTACTGATTTTCCCCTTTTCAACCTAGATGCGGGTTTGATGCCTACTCTATTGGACAATACAGTCTCCCTTCCTTTCCTTATTCAACCTAGACATGGATTAGTCTGCATGAAGTAGGGTTTACTTTAATAGTGCAAATTATGGTTTTCGTCTGCATGGCCAGCAGAGTAGAGGATAGAAAATTGGGAAGATGGTGGAGTGGAAAAAGATCCACATGCAACAACGTAGCAGATGGGGCAATATAACAAGGTTATGGCTCGAAAAGAGGTAGCATACCTGAGGGTCGGTGGGAAGTGGCTTCGCTCGTGGTCGTCGTCCTCCGCACACACTATGACAACGAGCTTGGGGACGAAGGCCATCCCGCGCGGGTGCTAGGTCTGAGAGGATGGCCTTGTCGTCAGTGCGTGACCTCGCTCGCCGATGACGAGTGCGTCAACGCTGCACGTCCTTTTCTTCCCCGGCAGATCTGTAACCACCGTTGAGGAGGGAGAGAGGGGCCGTCTTTTTTAGATCTGGAGAGAGGGTGGTAGTGTGAGAAGCAAGTGGGCAGCCCTTAGCAAGAAAGTGCTGAAGCTCCAGCCTATATATATTTTTTTTATACTACTAGTACTAGAGGTGGGGTAGTGGTAGAGTAGTTTATATTTTCTATGTGTACAGTACCAGTTAGTCGTGCTTCAAAACTGATCGGCCCGCCATTAAAAAAATAAAGGTCAATAACTAATGCGGCACCTCGGGCCAACGCGGCCAGATCGCATTTTGCACGAGAAATTACACACCATGTTTCGTTGACATGTGGCCCGGTTCCAACGTATCAGTGAGACGACGGCGAGTAGTAGAAGTATTTCCGAACGGACGTGTAGGCCGGGGCGCCTCTTCGTGAACCGTGGCAAACTCGCAACCGTCCACCGACTCTTCGCCTTTCCCTCTCGATTTGGAACTGCTGTCGCATGCTCTTCCTCTCCCTCCTCCATTTTCCTTCAGCCCTTCACCCTTTCTTCTGCCATTGTTCGATCGTCTTCTCCATGGAGGGAACAGGCCGGAAACGACCTCATTATTCTTGC
Source organism: Triticum dicoccoides (assembly GCF_002162155.2). Lineage (NCBI taxonomy): Eukaryota > Viridiplantae > Streptophyta > Magnoliopsida > Poales > Poaceae > Triticum > Triticum dicoccoides. Next base: position 362,944,705 of record NC_041380.1, on the reverse strand, counting down.
CCCGATCTGAAAGATGACGTGGTGGAGGAACTCATTGATCGGTGCGACGTCATCACCTCGGCTAGCATGGCAGGTTCGTTCCAGCCCATTCTCGACTCAACTAATAACATAATTGCAAGGAACCCAAGGGTCAATGAGCGGTTTGATCTCCCCTATCTTCTTTGCCGTGACCCTGCTCGCTGGCGAGCGGACGACGGAGACCTCGCCTTGTGCAAGTTGATGCTGCTTGATAATGATATGTGTGATGTCAAGATGCCATCGCTTAAGGGTAAGTCCTGGGCTGGCGCAAATGGAGATTGGGTTGTTTATATTGGGTACAATTGCGAGTGGGAACTTGTGAATGTGTACACTCGTCAGCGGATTCCACTTCCAAAAATCTCCGAGTGCCCAGAGGTTGAGCACACAGATGATCTACGTACGTTCAAATACGATCATGGTGACTGTCGTGTACTGAAGATAGCAATTTGTCGAGTTCCCAACCGCTATTGGAATTACAAAAACTATGATGTTGTTGCTATCTTCGACAAGCTAGTTGCCGTCCTTCATGGTTCGACTGGATGGATATTACTCAAAAATCAGTTTCTATACAGGGATGTGTACTGTGATGCAATTGAATACAAGGATCTTGTGTTTGCTGCCACCTCTCGTGGCACTATTTTTGCATGGGATCCTCGTTCTTTCGGTACGTTTGGCTTCCACCGTAATTATAATTGTTTCATCCACATGCATGCGGGTTAGCAAGTTTCCCTTTACTAATTAACGTTCTTCTTGTGTTTCCAAGGTCCTATGGACATCCCACCACCTATACTTGAAGATTTTTATAACCAAGGGGGGGATGACGATGGTGATGATCACGAGCATGAGGATGAGCAGCGCCGATGTACTCTGTGGCGCCTGCCAACTAATTCCGATGGATCACCTCTTCTTGTGTGTATACAGCCCACTTATGATGTTACTGCTAAGGAAGCAGGTGTAGTCTCCCATGGTCGCACTCTCCAGACCTATTCCAACACCCGTTGCATGGTATTCGGGATGGATACTAGTGTGCTAGCGCCAACTCCTTCTCCCTGGCACAGAATTGATAGTCTTGGAGAAAACTCGCTCTTCCTTGGACAAAACTATCTGATGATGGTGAAAGGCGATCCAACCGCTGTTGAAACATTTATGAGAAGCAACTGTGTCTATACCTCGGACATTTGCGTGGTTCCCTACCCTGGTACTGATATAGTAGGCCGCTTCAGCCTGGATGATCAGTCCTGCATCGGTCTCCAGATCGACAATGCATGGCCCGTCCCAGAGAATCACTTGTGGTTCAAAGCAAGCATTTCCAACGCCGCGGAATGGTTGAGTTGAAGTTCATTTCATTGCTTGTTATTGTTGTGTGGTGAAAACTTTAGTATTTATAAGGTATCCTCGTTGTTCTATGTAATAAAATGATATGCCTATGATAAACTTACTAAATTTATGAATGGCTTTCGAGTCGCTTCTCTGACTGAGTGGTGCAACGAGGCAAAAAAATATTTTCCGAATACATAATTGTACGTGCATTGCAACAGGTTATCGGATGAGGCCAATCAACAATAGTAGTGCACTATTTGTACTAGCTTCACATGCTTCGCGCGTCGGGCGGGTGTTTCTACTGTAGCCATATGTTAATGTGTTCGTTGTATGTAACCAGCACCTCGAATCCTTGATATACTAGTAGTATAGTATATAGTAGGAGTAGTAGGGTGGCATGGGCCAGAACAAGCATTCACGTCGAGGAGTACGGCACACGCCACCACCACGACATCCATCTGACACCATATTATTTCTTGAAGTCCGTGCGAGAGCAATCTCTTCAATCTCGTCGTTTCTCTAACTTCTGCCATCGCGCGGCGGGCGATGTGGGGGTTTGCCGATAGTCGGTTTCCTTAACTTCGGTCCCACTTGTAAGGCCAACTCCAATGCACGACCCCAAACGGACCTCCGTTTTGCACGAACTCCAACGATAATTTTGACTACTCCTGTAGTAAGTTGGATTAGTGCCTTCTCGATGCGTTCATTGTTGATCCGCGGAGGCTCGATCTTGCGTGCTTCTTTCTTCTTCGAGTGTAAAGAAGTAGACGTTGATTCCTCACATCTAGTCTCATGTCTAGCCTCTATTCTATACTAGCTAAAAGTGATAGAACATCTACTAAATTGTGCTCTATCAATATAGGATGTACTCTTCTTCCCAATACAAAAACTTGCATCCATTCTACTCCCTCTGTTGCACAATACTACATGCCTTCTATTTGTCAAAATATATATGTATCTAGACATGTCTTAGTATATAGGTACATCCATTTTTGGACAAATGGAAGTCAAGTATTTTGGAACAAAGGGAGTACACAATAAATTTTTTAAGTTAGCACAACTAGTCTAATCCGAGAGCAGAACCGAAGATTTGGTCGGGTTCTTCCTCCTTTTGCCGACACGTGGGACATCCAGCATCTAGGTCGTGTCATGAAAGAAAATAGAGTGATAGTTGAAGCCACGAGATATGCATCTTGGGTTAAACTGTAAATAGAATCTTACTACTCTTGAGTAACTCCAAAAGCGGCCACCGAAGATCTTTATTGGATTTTTTTCATCACCAGCACGTCGAGGTGAAAGATGTGCAGGTTCAGTGGGTCCTCTTGCGTTTTCACTGACATGTGGGGCCGCATATGAGCAAACAGACGATGGGCTCCACGCGTCCACTGGCTGGCTGAGAAGAGAGATAGAGGAGGGCTGAGCACGGACTGCAGGAAATTTGTTCTACATACCTCGATATAGGCTCGATATAGTGGGGTGGCATGGGCCATAACTAGCATTCACGTCTAGCAGTACGACACACGCCACCCACACGAGTCCCATCCGACACCAATTTTCTTGGAGTCCGTGCTATAGCCATCTCTTCTCCCTCCTGTCCTCTTTTCTCAGCCATCGCGCGGTGGGCGGGGTGGGGGTTTGCCGATAGTCGGTTTGCTCAACTGCGGTCCCACTTGTAAGTGAAAATGCAACACCGCACGCATTCCCGCTTGAGTGGCGTGCCGGACCAACCGTGTGGGGGTGCGATGCGAACACGGCAGGCTTTTCCTTTTGAACTCATAACTTGTAAAATTTGGTTCTGCTCCATGGCGTGACCGATAGATAGAAAATAACGATTTTGCCTAGAGTAATGAGAAGTTTGCTTCTGGCGCCGTTCATGCATGGAGTACATACAAAAATTATGAAGTTGATGCGAAAGGTAAGATAATTACTATAGTATCATATACTACTACATGGATTCGACGGAAGGATAAAAATACATACGGATCCATCAACGTTCAACGACATCCTCACGCCCTAGTGCACCGGGTCACCAACCGACGTGTGAGGAGCAGCGGCGTTGGCGGCGAGCTCAACGTGCTTCTGAACAGTGCCGTCCAAGGTTTCCCTGCGCTCTAAGAAGGCCATCGTCCTATCGTCCTCCTCTTGCATGTACTAGTTCTTGTGGATGATTTGCACGTAGACGTGGGTGATTATGTCGATGGTGTCTTGCTGCGCCAGGCGCTGCGCGGCGAGCGCGACCTCGAGGTGGACATTCTCCGGCGCGACGGCGGGCAGTCACAGGGCCACCAGTGCGTCGAAGAGGTTGTTACCATAGTGGCCGTTGAGGGTGGCGGGCATCGCAGAGCCTGGGCGCGTCGGCTGGAGGCTTACATCAAAGTCGTCCGCAAGCTTCTTGACGACGATGAACTTGTCGAGGAAACCGATGAGGACCTCGTCGAACAAGGATGCGAAGCTGTCGTCCAAGCGGCCCCTCGCCCTGGCGGCCTCAAGCAATACTACCTGTCGGGCCGCAGGCCGGCGTCGTGGACCATCTGGCACAGCCGGCTGATGCTCGCTCTCATCGCCTCCATGGGTCTAGCGTAGCTTCTAGTCAACTGATCTTGCGATTCGAGTGATCACTCAGCCCTTGGTTAGCGTGCGTAGGTGCGTAGGATTTTGTACTGCTCCTTGGCCCTCTACTGCACCTGCCTTTGGCTGTATGATAGGTGGGCCAGCCACCCCCTGGGGCCACGTGTCATTCACCCAAAGGCAGTTGCCGTAAGTCAATGAAGTTGCGTCCCCCTCCGTGCTGGTGCAGTATAGTCATCTCACCGGACCTCTAGTTGGGGCCAAATGAGAGAAGTTTGATGTTTACTGGTTTATTGGTCCCCTTTGCATTTTGCGCCAAGTTTTGACCTTTGATTTAACTAATAAAATGTTAATGCATGTAAACAAAAATGTTGTGTAAGTCACCTTACGAAAACCAAATAATCCCAAAATACTTAGGCACGGTGCATTAACTCCCTCCTTGTTTCTTATTTCGTGACATATCAACCAATGATAGATGTGGGTCATGCATGCTTTCAATGACTTGAGACTAGTACCAAACATGACATGCAGTGTTTAGTTCATTGCATGTAATCCTATTACAGTACTCTAGTTAGCAAAACAAATTAAGTTCTCTCGCCGATAGGAATAAAACACCATGTATTTATTTACAGAGGGAGTAGTACATTTTTGGTGACATGCATTACTAGATATTGCTAGTCAATACTAAAATCCAGATGGACATGGAAGTACTCCTAAATCCAGACAGTGGTGCTACTAGTACTAGTAGTAGTAGTACCAATGTAGTAGTAAGAGTACTAGCACTTTACTACCCGTTGGTCAAATTATTACGTGCTGCTCCTCACAATGAAGTGACAAGACCCTGCGCCGGAGATGACACCTGAGTATAGGCGCCGTGTTCGGCATACCATAGTCAGCCTCACCGTCTGCAGTCTCTATCATCATGGCTGTAGAGCTAGCCTGCTTACAACTAGCCCTGTTCGACATAATTTCCCATGCGTAGATGCCCGTTCATTGCACGGAACACCAATATTGGGGGTGGACGGCTCCGGCAGCGGCCATCGCGCCAGATTTTTCCACGGCCTTCTACTCCTAGATGTGGTGGGGAGGAGATGAGGCTGATTGTGAGAGACAAGGAGTTGTTTGTAAATAGGGAACAAGTGCAGACATCTTTTTGCAAAAATGTAGAAGCTTGGTTTGTATGCATCAGATCTAGATCCGACGGCTATTGGTGAAAGATGGGAGGCACAACATCATCACCAACTCAGGACCTATTTGATTCGCAGGATTTTGAAAACGCAGGAATAGGACACGACAATATTACAAGTTTCAAACTGATATTACAAATGTTAGGAGTAATGCTGCACCTACGAAGAGGGAATTACTAGGAAGTTTACATAAGAACTTTCGTTACTTTAGGTGGATGCAGCATTATCGTACAAACTAAAATCCACCGCCCTGACAAGTCACTAATGGGCAAATAAGTTTTCGAGTCTCTGGCCACTTGATGTTTCAAAAACAAATTCAGCTTCTGCGGAGACTTTGTCATTTAGGCTTAGACGCTTGCGGTGATCAGCACGCCATTCATTGTTGCACCAGAGAATGCCAAACCTCATTACCTTGAGCACACTTGCCTCTAGAACAAAGAACCTGGCCAATTTAATCTTAGATGTGCTGCCTCGGTAGTCGATCAAATCAATTTCTGTAAGATGGAGATCAAGGCATTCGATGAGATTGTTATAGTGCAGCACATTTTTCACTTTCGGGTCTTTTTTATCTGCAAAAGAAGAGAACATATTAGAGCAGCTGGCTGCATATGATTGTCGTGTCATCAAGAGGTACCAATATCATTCGCTCATACGATAGGGTTGGCTGGCTAGAGAGAGAAAGAGCTACTCCCTCCGTTCGATAATGTAGTTCCAACATTTTTTAAGTCAAACTTTTGAAACTTTGACCAAGTTTATAAATAAATTACTTATATCTCCAATACCAAAGATAAATGATAGTATGAAGTAAGTACATGTTGTGATGAATCTAATGATTGTTCCAGATGTAAATGTTTTTCTCCACATATACCTGGTCAAACTTTTCCGAGGTTTGACTTTTCAAAACATCCATATGCTTATGGACGTGACAGAGTCCCTAACAAGAGAGAGCGAGAGAGAAAGTGTGTGTGCGTGTGTGAAAGAGACATGGACAACACACGATAAAAGTAGAGAAAAAGCGTACGTGTCTTATGCAAACATATCACACATGCATCTTCGACAACGGAGGCAAGGTGAGGAGATAGTGTGTGGTTGTTTGGAACCGAGGGAGCAAGACCCCTAGCACGTGGCCAAGAGGGGTCTGACAAACAAGGGAGAGAGGTCGAGAGAGACGTACAGAGAAAATGAAGACATGGGGATGAGAGAGTGTATGTTTGTCATAGAGAGATCCCCTGGAGATCGTGATGGGACTACATGGGTGGGAGATCGAGTGACAAGGTGTGTGCGCGATAGAAGATGCCCCGAGAGATTTCGAGATAGACGTATGGATGGAAGGAGACAATACGTGTGTTTCTGATGGCTAGTAAGAGATAATCATACTTAGGATCAAGGGGGGGGGAGTGCTTGCGCCTATGATGGATTGAGGGATTATGGTACTTAGGAGGGTGCGTGTCACATGGAGAGAGAACAAGGGCGGAGAGTGTTGGATGGGTCTATATGTATAGCGCGAGCGAGACATGTGTATGTGTGAACCAGGGAGATATAAGGCTAGTTTGGCTTGCGTCCTGAGCATCTTTTGCCTGGCCTGGGGTTGTGGCTGGATTTCATGCACTCTTGTTTGGTTGCTACCCTGTGAAAAAGAAATCCCGCCTGGCCTGGGTTCCCTTGCACTTTAATTAGCCTGGCTAAACTCCAACTACTAAAATTAGCCTGGCCCAGGCGGCCGATTTCGAACGCCTGGTCGTGTGGCCACGAGGCTAACAGCAACATGGATGGATATTAGCATTAAATAATTGATGCATGGATTGATTGATGGGACATTGATGCTTTGCCTGGCCCAGGCATGAACCAAACGCTTCAACACCACACAAGCCTGGCCAGGCAGAAATATTTTACATCTCACGTCCACACCAGGCAGTACCGGCCATCAAGGCATGAGGGTCAGGTCACGAACCAAACTGACCAATAGAGTTTGAGAGAGATTGAGGAGCCCCGATAAGGCTGAGTGGTGCGTCAGATAGCTGAGAGGGGGAAAGAGATATTCCATCCGCTCGATAATGCAGTGCATGTAAATTTTTTAGAATTCAAACTTTGGAAACTTTGATCAGGTTTACGCAAATGTTATTTATATCTACAATACCAAAGATACATCATACAGAACTACATCTCATGGTGAATCTAATGGTATATGTTTGCCGTACGAGATGTAATTCTTTTTCTCCACGTACATGGTCAAACTTTGTGATGTTTGACTTTTCAATAAATCTGTATGCTATGGACCGAGAAGAGTGCCTCGGTCGAGACAGATCAAGTGCGTGTGAAGGAGAATGAGTAAGTGTGCAAAAAGAGTATGCGTGTGAAAGAGAAAGTGACAACAAACGATAAATTAGAAAGAGAGAGTGTTTTTTCGTTTCTTATGCGAACATATCACGCATGCATCTCCGAGATGGAAAAGCGAGGCGAGGAGATACACGACGATAGCTAGTGTGTGATTGTTTGCAACGGATAGAGACACCCCTGTAGCACATGTCCAATAGAGGTGTGGCCAACAAGGAACAAAGGTCGAGAGGGACACATGGATGGCATGGACGCATGGGGAGGGAGAGAGGTGTGTTTGTGATAGAGAGATCCCGTCGAGGTCGTGAGGGGACTATATGGGTGGGAGATCGAGGGAGTGCGTGCGCGATAGAAAGATGCCCCGAGAGAAATCGAGGTAGACCATGCACATGTTTGTGATGGGGACTAAGATTAGCTAGTCATATACATATAGGGGGGACTGCGTGTGCCTACAATTGAGTGAGAGACCATCATACTTGGCTAGCTGGGCATGAGATTGTGTGTGTGCGCGTGTGAGATGGAGAGAGAACGAGGGGGAGAGATAGAGTTTTAGATGGGCCTATCAAGTGCGAGTGAGATATGCATGTGTATGTGTGACCCAGGTGGATGGAGAGTTTGGGAGAGGGGGGAAGAGCTTCGAGACGACATAGTGGTGCGTGAGAGAGTTACAAGCAAAGAGCCAAGGAATCTGTGTGCGTACGATGAGTGCACCCAAGATATCTAGCTTGGACTAGCTAGAGTATCATACATAGTGTGCGAGAGAGACCTATAGATGGTGTATATATGCATGCGAACTAGAAAGACCCCCCCCCTCCACGCACACACAAAGAGAGAGAGAGAGAGAGAGAGAGAGAGAGAGAGAGAGAGAGAGAGAGAGAGAGATGGAGAGAAAGGGAGAGGGACCAACATGGTTTTTGTGTCGGATGCGTGCGACAGAATTGAAGATTGTCGCCGAGAGAGAGAGAGAGAGAGAGAACAGGAGTCCGTGAGAGGGAGAGGTCGCGTTTTATGCATCGAAGACTGATATAAACCATGTTTCGATATAAACTTGCATTCAAATATTTAAATTGGAGAACATGTTGTCTGCAATCCACACATGAACGGATATATGCGTATATCAAACAAGTTCATTAATTTTACTTTCAACATGTTCATGGAGTACTATAATACTGTACAACATGCTACTCGATTGAGGTGTTCAATTTTGGATTTAGTTCACTATTTTGACCTACTGAACGAGGTATTTCATTGAATCGAGATATTTCATTTTGGGTTTGATTCGCGTTTTTGAGTGGGTCAACTATTTGTCATATAGTAAATCGCTAGCAACGAGCATGTAAAAACACATTACTCTCGAGCATCATCTCTCCATCTAAAAAAGAAGTGGCAAGCTAATATTTCAAAATTTGATCTGAATCGACTTGGTAAGGTAGACATGGATGCTCGTTCTCCCAAAATTTGAACGAACCGTTAAACATCCTCTCTGATCGGTGGAATTCGCCCAAGCAAACAAATGGGAGACGCGAAATTACCATCCTATGTGGGACACGCATCAATTGGCCCGTTGTACATCGAGGGTAGGTTCGTAACTTCATCCAAGCGTGCCTTCTCCTCGGCCGAAATGACATGTGCCAAATAATTCATAAACCATGGTCGGCAAAACACGCTCTCCTCGCCCGAAATAGCTCGCGCCCACTATTTCAAAACACGCTCTCCTCGCCCGAAATCGCTCGCGCCCACTATAGTTCAAAACACGCCCTCCTCGCCCGAAATCGCTCCCACCCACTATTTGGGGAGAAGCAAAGTTACTCTACTATCCCCGAACCTCAGTACATAGACCCAAGCCGAGAAGCCTATAGGCAAGGGTAGAACTGTAACTCCCCCTCACATTTCAAACAAATGCGTCCGTAAGACATGGTTCCA
>NC_041380.1:362830854-362934968 GCF_002162155.2 Triticum dicoccoides | reverse complement strand
ACCTCGTGGGTGCCAAATCACCTTCTCCCCGGGAAGCTCCCTTCTCCCGAGCCGTGAAACCTCATCCCCACCTCCATGGCGCCCCCACCGCACCAATTTCATAGCCGCCCTCCTCCCTAATGCCGGAGACGCTGTCCATTTGCTGTCGTGCACTGGGCCGTGTGCCTCTTACTCCGTGCTGCTGGTGCTGCCTCGACGACGGCCGCGTGAACTGTACCAGAGCCGATTCACCCCCGCTGTTGTTCACGGTGCCGGAGCGGCTCCAACTTCGGATCCGTCCAGAGTCCTAGCGCTGCTTCGGCGTAGCCGTCGACCGTCACGACATCGCTCTTTCCCTGCCGCCGGTCGCCACCCCAACCGCGCCGGCCTCACCGACTCGGCAGCTGGACCTGCCTACTTCACCATGCCGCCAGATAGGTCGCACCCTCATCTCAAATCACTTTATTTAGGCGTCAGTTGTCTGAATTTTTATTCTAGGCCAATCGATTTGCAATGGGAAGCAGCACCCCTCGAGGCGGCAGAGCTCCTAGGCTGCCGGTTGGCTGGTGTCTAACGTAAGGGTGCGGTGCCGCAAGTTCGCCGCGGAAGCAGTGCTTAGATGGCTATCTTTTAGAGTTGCGTGGGTTGAAGGTACTGCCGCCGCCGGATCTGGATGACGGGGAGTCTTTGTGGATTGACCTGGGGGCGGCGCAACCAAGGCAGTGCGATGGGGCGGGGAGCGGGGTTTTGGCCGGGGCCACGGACGGCGGAGGCAGGCTGCTCTGCCGTTGGTCGCTGACTCTTCGGGGAAGATTCCGAACAGTGTCAGCCGGGAGGCACAAGTTGGCCAGCCATCCGGTGTAGATCGGACAATACCAAAATAAAATAAAATCGTGTGACCCCAATTTAGTCTTCAGTCAATAGACGTGTGACCACTCTCGTACCTTGTTGTTGATCTCTTAGTGTATTTCTTCAGATCAAAGAGATATGTCGTTCTTAACATTATGCGTTATCTGCATCTTCAGACACACCGTCTTCCGACTCACCGCAGCTGCTCCAACAAGGGAATCATACACCAGAAGGGAGCTATAGTCCCCACTCAACAGTTCCCTGCATCGAATGCGCGTGCCCGACATGCACAGCCACAACAACTGCAGGGCCATCGACAAGTCAGCACATGATGCTCACTCCTATGGATGGCAGCCCGATAGGTTGTACCCTCATCTTACTTGTGTGCAACATTTATGGCTTTGTTATTCATCTAAGCATGGAAAATAGATCATCACATTTCACTCTATATTCATGCTGATCTCTTACGGGTCTTGTTCAGGAGTTAACGTTGTTCCATAGTTTAGCTAAGATACTTGTTCTTTAGGTAACACTGTTCCATAGTTATCATCCATTAGCCAATGCTATCCCACAGGCTGGTGATTATAGTATTATACCACTTCTAGTATTTCCTATGTTGTTCTCTAATACTTTTATGTCCCATCTAGTTAATCTCGAGTACAAACGATATATATTCTGTAGCTTTCATCTGTGTTCTCCCTTTAGTTTATGAGAACTGATGCTGCTAGTTAACCCCAGTCCTACTATTTATGTCGTCTCCTACAGGCACTAATTACATAAATCTAACTACTAGTTGTCTTCCATGCATGTCAGATATAATTGCACACACTGATATATCCACAAGAACCTCACGGAGCAATGTAAAGGCCAATAAACTTGTTGTCAATGATACCCAATATGATTGAACTTGTAAAGGCAGTTCTTCAGAAGACTTGCAGAAAGATGATGAATCCTCTTCACCCCACAAGGTCCTTGCTCTAACTTGGTCTGTGATATGGGTACAACATGCATATAATGTCCTAGAGTGTATCTACTCTGTTGCAATGCCATGTGCTTAGCATGCTGATCATGCATGTAAATATGTCATGCCTTTCTGTTTTACATTCCGCTAGCATACAGTTTTACATCCAACTAGTGTTTTTTTGTTGTGTTGTCCTGTCGTATCCCTAGCTCTTACACCATAGTCCCTCCGTCCGGATTACATGTTGCCGAAATGGATAAAAAAAGGATGTATCTAGAACTGAAATACGCCTAGACCCATCCATTTTTTCCGGATGGAGGGGAATACATGGCAATATGTCATGCCTTTCTATTCTTTAGTACCTATTCCATCTCTCTGCTGCTGCATGTTTTATAATTAAAGCACCATTCTTCTATACAAGGCATGCAAGGGGAAGACGACTATGTTAGAATCTGAAGGGTTAAAAACAAGGCCTTTGCAAAAGATCCAAACGCCAGGAGATAATAAACCAACTCCAGTTTTTATAGATACTGCTCCAGCACAGAGAAACCCAACTCCTACTGATAATAAGCAGATTCCAGTGGCCAAAGAACTAGTCCGCTCTAGTCCAGCAAAAATATGTCAACTCAATTCTAAGAAGCGTGTGCATATCCTTGCATCATGAAATTTTGTAGCATGCTAATCATATTTTCTATATGTTTCTTACCCATCTCTCTTTTAGAAAATAAGCTTAACAGATAGAAGATTTTCTACAATGGTATCGTTTATGAGGAAAGATTCTTGCAGGAATTCTCTGTGCTCCAATGTAGATGTAAGTACCTGTTGTATATCACTATATTTTTTACATCAGCATGTATTTTGTTAATCGGCGTGAATCCAAGCTTTATCTGATCTAAATTTAGTTGTAGCAAAATGTATGATTAAAGGCCACAATGTTGATTTTTGCAAGGAAAACTGCCTGGTAGTTTTGCATCCTGAGCTACATGAGTGTACTTCTCATATCAGTGGGTTTGAATACTTTGGTTCTGCAGTGGGTTTTTCAGTGTTTTTTACTATGTTGTCCTGTTGTATCCCTAGCTCTTACATCATACTCCCTCCGTCCGGATTAAATGTCGCATAAATGGATAAAACTAGATGTATCTAGAACTGAAATACGCCTAGACCCATCCATTTATTTCCGGATGGAGTGAATACATGTCAATATGTCATGCCTTTCTATTCTTCAGTACCTATTCCATCTCTGCTGTAGCATGTTTTATAACTGAATCACCATTCTTCTATATAAGGCATGCAAGGGGAAGACGGCTATGTTAGAATCTGAAGGGTTACAAACCAGGTCTTTGCAAAAGATCCAAACGCTAGGAGATAATAAACCAACTCCATTTTTCATAGACACTGCTCCAGCACAGAGAAACCCAACTCCCACTGATAATAAGCAGATTCCAGGGGCCAAAGAACTAGTCCGCTCCAATCCAGCAAAAGAATGTCAACTCCATTCTAAGAAGCATGTGCGTATCCTTGCATCATGAAATTTTATAGCATTTTGATCATATTTTCTACATGTTTCTTACCCATCTCTCTTTTAGAAAATAAGGTTAAACGATACAAGACTTCCTGCATTGGGATCGTACTCGAGAAAAATATCTTGCGGGAATTCTCTGTGCTCCAGTGCTGATGTAAGTACCTGTTGTATATCACTATATTTTTACATCAGCATGTATTTTGTTAATCGGCGTGAATCTAACCTTTATCCGATCTAAAATTAGTTGTAGCAAAATGTTAAAGGCGCCAATGTTGATTTTTGTAAGGAAAACTGCCTGGTAGTTTTGCGTACTGAGCTGCATGAATGTGCTATCTCATATCACGCATATTACTGAATTGTAGTGCTTCTCTGGTTGCCCATTCATTCATTGTGTCAATGTTGCTTTCGTATTACCTTACCTGGCTGATGATAGCTGTGCCATATTGTGTTGATTTGGTGTAGGCTAGTTGCCCAAACGTTCGTTGTGTCAATGTTGCTTTCCTATTATCTGACTTGGCCAATGATACCAATGCTAGTGTGTTAATTTTGTGCAGGCTGCTGAAGATAAGAAGATAAACTCTGAAAACAGCAAGGTAACCCCATTATTTCTTTCCAGTAAATCTAGGCCAGGTAATATGACAATAACTCATGATTAATCTGTTTGGTTCCCGTCCTAATTTACGTTATGATGCAGTGGTCAAGACACTCTCCACTATCAATAATACAAGCCTGCCAAAATCGCCATCTGAATCTGTTCAGTATCCTCTATCTCGAATGCAACAAAATAAATGTATGTTTGTGAACCAATTAATGGCTGAAGCAATGATGGAAATGGTGGATGAATCAGAGGTGCAGAGTCGTGCGACACAACAACTGATCAATATTTTCAGAGACAGTGTGGCAAAGCAGCAAGAACTTGCCCACATGCTTATGGGCGTCATCTGTGTTGAGGTTGCAGATTGTGACGTTGTAGATGGTTAGGTTCTGCTCATTTATTTGCACTGGCATCAATCTTTGATTGCCCAGTGGATGTAATTTCCTGTAATATATTCTGGATGTGCAACGTTATTCCCTGTATGCCATACCTTTGCTCGTCGTAATGGGCTCAAAGTATCTAATTTGGCCTAAAGACATGAACGAACTTTAGTGGGCCCATTGAGTTAATGGGCCGTTACTAGGCCGAAAGTTAATGGTCGGCCCTCTTACCTCCCGGGTCATTAACAGGCCGACATCGAAGCGGGCAATAGGTGGCCCCAATTTATTTCATGGGCCGTTAACAGGCCGTTACTAAGTTTGGGCTACATATGGCCCAACTATACTGTAGGCCTTTAGCAGGCCGAAAGAGACAGCGGGCTTGTATTGGACCATGAAGAGCATGGGCCGCTAAGAGGCCGAAAGTCAGGTCGTATTGTAAATGGCCCAACTATGTTGTGGGCCTTTAGTAGGCCGAAAGAGAAACCGGGCTGGTATTGGACCATGAAGGGCATGCCCCGTTAAGAGGGCAAAACTAAGGTCCGGCTACAAATGGCCCAACTCATTTATGGTCCGTTAACAGGCCGAAAGGCACACAGGGCCGGGAATTGGCCCAACACTTAAATGGCTCGCTAAAAGGCCAAAACTCAGGTCCGACTACAATTGGCCCAACTGATTTATGGGACGTCAACAGGCTGAAAGTGACACCGGGCCAGAAATTGGCCCAACACTTAAATGGGCCACTAAAAGGCCGAAATTCAGGTCCGACTACAAATGACACATCAGATTTATGGGCCGTCAATAGGCTGAAAGACACACCGGGCCGGAAATTAGCCCAACATTTAAATGGGTCGCTAAAAGGCCGGAAGATGTACATCCTGAAAATTGGCCCATCCATTAAATGGGCCGTTAACAGGCCGAAATCTCATCGGGCTGATATTGAGCCCAAGTATATAGCGGGCTATTAACAGGCTCGAACTGACGATGGGCTGCAATGGTGTCAAATCTTTAACGGGCTGAATTGGCACATCTCGTATGGGCCGTGGGCTTAAATGGACCTGACACAAGTAGGCCTTATATGGGCCGGCCTGCTAATTTTTACCGGGCCGACCTTTTTCACCGGAATGGGCCACTGTTGGGTCGTGCCACGTGTCGACATATCATAGGCGCATATCAGACCCACTGACGAGCTGACACGTGTTTCGTCCGACCAATAAGAATTTTACACGTGGAAATTTCCCATTGGTCGGGGCTGTTAACGGGTTATCGGATCCAAAACCCGGCCCGATAGCTTAACGGCATTCCGTTATGGTGGATGCCATGTGTCGGTCACCCTTGACGAAAGCACATCTGTGACGCGCGATTTATCGTCATGGAAGTGGACACTTCTGTGATGATAATTTTGGTAATGTCATGGAACACTTCTACGACAGCACAGGTATGACTATCTTGATTCTGTCATAAATTTTTCATGGATGTACATGCATGACAAAAAAGCGACCTACTGTGACAAACACGTATCATCACGGAAGTGTATTTTTTTGTAGTGATGTGACTGGCTCCCGCCGGCCCGACAGTGTTGTTGCGCCATGGCGACGCTATGGTCCCTCTCCACCAGCCCCTCGTGCGCGATTCTGGGTTGGCTGCAAGGTCATTCCTTGGTCGTCTTGGGCGCACCCCTTCAGCGGCTGCCATCACTCCTGCCAGTCCGGCACAGGATGCGGCGTGCCTGGCAGCAGCCATGGGCCCCATCCTTGTGGCCCTCCCCTCCCCACAGCGGCGCGACCCTGCTTGCCGCTGGTGCTTGGGTTGGGCACGGGCCTGCGGCCAGTTGCAGGGATGCTTGTGGCCTGCCTCGTGCAGGCCCCCTCCTTCGGCGGCCCTTCCTCCCCTCGATTCAAGATGGCGGCTCTCGCGCGATGGTGGCGAGGTTCCAGTGGTAGTGGCAGGCGTGGGGCACCTCGTGGCGGGTCCTTGTTAGCGCTGCTCCGGCCCTGGCGGCCTCGAACTCGCGTTCTCCGGTGTCCAAGGCTTGCCCTCGTTCTCTTTCGGGCGGTTTTGGCCTCAGTGACCAGTAGCTGCGTCCCCTCCAGCTTGTCTGGTTCGCTGGTGTTCCCATGGTTACAGCCACGACAACGGCCATGACAACTCGAATTTGCGTCTTTCCAGTCCTAGCTTGGTGGCATTGCCAGTCACCGTCGCCTCCCCCTCACGCTAGTCTTTGCTTCGTTGTCGGCCCCTACCCTGTACACCTCAAAGCCTCGCCTTTTGCCTGGTCCATTGTTCGTGGGTTCGGAGGCAGTGCCACCCTCCGGCGGCAGGTGAGCCCAACCAACCCTACCAGTGCTGGCCTCCTTGTCGTCGATCCCATTGCCGGCGGCTATGGAATTGCTCAGTCTCTGGCCAGGGGGGAAAGCCTTGCTCGGCTTGCCCGTGCTGACAACGACGATGCCTACGGGTGCCGTTTTCCTTCTTGGAGGCGATGCTACGGCCTTTAGTTGTGCCTCTCTTCGAGCTCAGAGGAAACCCTAGGTCTGGTTCCTCCGGACCGGATCGCTACGGCGTTTCGGCGTTGTCTTCCTTTTTGAAGGCGCTACCTTGCTCGCTCGCGGTGTCCCCGATGATGGCCTTGATGATGTGTTCTTCTCTCTTGGTTTTGGATTGGTTGGTTTTGGCTCTGTTGTTTCTTCTGTTCGGGCTGAGCATTCCCTGTCTCTCTGCTCCGGGCATCATGTTCACGCCTGTGTGTGTTTGTTTCATGTGTTGTATCCTAGACTATGTTATTTCTACTCTTTCTATCAATGAAACGACACACAAGCTTTACGTATTCAGCAAAAAACTTTCCCAACACATGCCATGTAAAAGCATCGCCACCGCAGACCGCACCACCACCGCCTCATCCCGCCTACGTTGCTGCACCCCAACACCACACGTGAAGCCCCCGCACCTCACGCCGGTGTCTTCCTTGCATGTGAGAGAGAAAGAGATTAGGCAATGATGGATGGGACACATATGCCAATGCCAAGCTAAGTATAGGGGAAGCTGCATAAAGCGGAACATTTGTGAAACCCAATATATTTATTGGGACTAGAACGTTGCCCGTGCGTTGCAACGGGATATAAATATTCTAGTATGTTAGCTTATGATTTAGTTGTCAATAATAATGTGATTGTGTAAATAAATGTTCATCAAATTCTGACCGTCAATTACTTTATATTTTGATTAGAAGTTTGCTAAATAAATTAAAGTGGAATTGATTCAGAAGATAAGTAGATTAAAATGATTGATTATCATATACATGAAAGGTTGGATGAAGGGATGATGAAAAGAAAGATGAAATGAAGCGAAAATCCGTTTCTGAGCCCGAGCTCAGCTGATCTCGAAATCAGCACCAATGGTTGGCGTGAAGATTAGTGCTTCCCAATGTATTTCTCGCCCGTATATGCTTTTTCCTGGAAAGGTGCAGCGAAGCATTCATTACAACGGAGCGTCCACCCGCCGTCGCGGGACAGATTTGCGACGGATGGCTCGGCTGGTTTTCTGGGCCATCACGACTTCACGAGCCGTGCGGGTCGTCTATCCAGGCGTCCAGCCCACCTGCCATAAATGCCAACCCACACGCCCCAACCGTCCACCAAGATCATTCACATTCTGAAAGAAATCACAGTCTCAGTCTTGAGCCGTGCAGCGCTGCAAGTTGTGCCGCTCGCCGGCGAGCGAACGGACGATCGCGCCATCCGTGGTTGTCGTCGCTTTTTCAAACTTTTTTGAACAAAGGAAGAGGGGGGAGAGGGGAGGCACGCACAGTGGTCTATCCACCCTCTCTTATATTGTAGTTGCTGACAGCCGCAGCACATTATGCATTAACTCTGATTCTCGCTTTCTTTGAATTTTGAAACGAGAGTGTCGCCCAAAACCTACCTGGTTCGATCTTTGATGCATGGAGGACATGTGTCCTAGCATAACATGGTCAGAGCTGCCGCTAGAATGCAGTACACATCCATGATAACCAAAGTGTTTCAGTCGTATGATAAAATCGCAGTTTCAGATCTTCCCAAAATTTACTAGTCAAAATAAAAATACAAAGAACATCACGTAAGCAAAACAGACATCATATACGCTGAAACTCCATGTAGCCAACTAATTTATTACATCAGGTTTAGTACACTTGTTCATCAGAGTACACACATTGATGTCATCTCACTACAGGTACCCATATGAAATGGTGTTCAGGGCATCAATTTAGCACAAGAGAAACATGCACACCCCCTGGAAGTGTGGCCCAAACCCCAGAGAAATGATTTTGCAAAACACAGCGCGGGAATCCCTTGCTTCATATTTGGAAATGAAAAAAAATAAAAGATCACTGCTCTGCTAAACCAAGTGGTCGCTTGCAGGTGTTTCGTCGATGACCTTCTATTCCGCAGTTCTTGCATTTTCCTGGCTTCCTCGGCTTCTTTGGCGCGTCACCCCTCTCCAGGCATGTCGTCCTTTTGTGACCGACGACAAATGATGCAGAACTTGGTTCGCTTGCTTAACCCTTCGTACGGGGCTTTGTCTCTGCTGTTTGTCGGCCTCCCTGCGCCTCTTTGCCTGTTGGGGCCTTCGAGGCCGTGGAGGCCATTGACACTACCAGAACGCCCAGCACTATGACATTGCCGTGCAACACTCATAGCAGCCGCATTTTCCATATTCCCATTGCTCCTTGCTTCAGCTCTTTCGATGAATCTATCCTCAAATGCCAGACCATTCCCACTAGCTGCCAACGGTGCCCCACTCACCAGGAGAGCTTCCAGGCCTGCATGCATATGCTCATAACATGCAGCACTTGCATCGCCCATCCGCGCGACTTCCATGGCTTTCAAGTACAGTGTTGCATGCCTACATGTGAATGATAAGTTAACTGAGTTATCTTTTTTGGTACTGGACCAAATGCTCCGGCAATATATCCCTTGCGTCTCTTGTCCATCGCTTAACAATGTGATGCTGGGGTATCTCCTCAAGATGCAGGATCTCCATCATCTGTGCAAGCAGACAAAGTGTTAGTATTCATTACACACGTAATTTCATTTCCGTACCCACAGGAATAACCAAAGCGACAGTGGCTCACCCTCAACGCGTGGCAGCCCAACATCCCAGTGTGCTCGAATTGGCCACATTCACATGTAAATATTGACTTGTCTTCGTTTATGGTAACCTCATACTCAACTCTGCTCCACTTCTCCCTTTTTCCTGCATTGTTGTGAGTGGTCTTGTACTTCCGTAGCCTCTCAACTTCAGTTACATTGTAGGCTGTTCCTTCAACTAGAAGGCACCCAAATTCCTCAAACATACTCCTAGTATATATTCCGCTGGCATGACGTTCTATGGCAAGGTTCGTACGTCTCACAAGACCACCCTGTAATTTGCCAAAAGGAGGACATAACCAAATCAAATGAATTATTTTTTGCTGGTAAGTATTGCAACTGACATGTTCCATTTACAGTACCAGACACATCAACTTTTTGTTTTCAGAAAGTGAATGCAGCATAAAGAAATTATCATTCTAGACAAAAAAACACTCACAATCATGGTCCTCTTCTCTTCATAGCTCTCGTCACGTTCGCGGTCGAACTGCAACCGCATGTACTGCCTCACAAAAACATGCATTGGGCTTGCTGGGGGCATACAAGTTTTCAACATGTGGTTTGCGCTTTCACTCCGCTGTGTGCTTGTCATTTTTGCACAAAACACACCCCAGAAGTAAGGATTCACCCATTTTCTCCTAGTTTCATAAATCTTAGTCATGTATGCGTGACTCCTGAGGTTATACTTATCCAGCAGCTGCCCCCAAGCTGCTTCAAACTCTTCTTCAGTTAAACATGTGGTTCACAACCTTGTGGAATTCTCCCTGGAAATCGCTCTTCTTCGTGGAAAGCGGACCCAGTGTTTCTTTCGCCTTTTTTAGGATATGCCATTTGCACCACCTTTGTACAGTCCCTGGATATGTCTTCCTTATCGCCAATTCCATGGCTCTGCATTGCTCTGCAATTAAAATGGCACGTCTTACTATTTTTAGTACTAGTAATTATAAACTTTATGCTGGAAATACATTGGGCTATACATACTGACCTGTCAATATGGTCGTTGGTGCAGGCCCGCCCATCAGACGTATAAATTCAGCAAACACCCACTCAAAGCTTTCTTCTTGCTCATCCCGCATCAACACCCCCGCAAATATTATACTTTGATAGTGATTGTTAACTCCCATGAATAGACCAAATGGCATGTCATACAGGTTTGTCCTGTAGGTTGTGTCGAATGTGACCACATCACCAAAGAACTTATACTGCATTCGGCTGCTCCCATTAGCCCACATCAGATTTTTCACCTTGCTGGACTTGTCTGCCAACACCACATACGTGAAGCCAGGGTCGCTCGAACGGATGTCAGCAAACACTTCCAGTGTCTTCCACACATCATCATCGGCCTGCTCACGGCTAATTTTGCCACATATATTCCTCAGAGTCCTTTTCATGAAGGGCACCTTCTCAACTGAGACAAAGAAGCTGTCAATTATACTATAGACCTTTCCCGGATTCACATTATTTTCCCTCAGCTGCCTAATCAAGTCCTTTGTGTACACATCGATATGTTTGTGTGACGGCCAGTGCACCTTCTCTCCCATTGTCAGCGACATCGAGTGGTTGTGGCTCTCGCGGTGTTCTGTAATGTACCAGCTGTTATCCGATGCACGTAGAAGTCTGATCAGCGCCGGGCATTCGCATCTACATGACCTGCTGTTCTCAACCTCTGGTTTCTCCTGCAATACCATCATGAGCGAGTAAAGTATTTCAAGTCAGTTCATGCTGATGCTAATGCTTGTACAAACAACATGGCTTCAGAAATAAGTTCTACTGCCTTACCGAGAACCACATACGATTTCTTGCATGCACTTCGTTCTTTCAGCATTTAGAAGGCTCTTGCCGTATCTTATTCCAAATCCGACCTTCCACGAATACAGATTGTAGAAATCGTATGCCTTGCCAAAAGAGTCGAAGCTAAGGCCTAGCTCTGGTCGCACGACACTTTTGTCAGGCTGCTCTGGATACTTGCGCATCAAAAGCTCGAGTACACTCATCCGGGATGGGCATGGGACCCTGTCCGGCGTCGCACTGCCAAGGCGAAGCCTGCATTTTGCAAGTTGACTCATTCTTCAGAACTAAACTCACAATCACAATCACCACTGTATTTTTCAACATACGAAATAAAATTTCTGGGGACCTATCACGAAATCCATTTTTCCATGTGTGATATCCTCTTGCAAAACCGTAATAACTACCATGGGTATTAGCTATTTACAAAGAAACAAACTAGAAATAAATAATACTATATCATACCGTTTTGTCCAGCCAGGCGCCTCCGGATTCACCCTATCACTCGACTGTGCTGACCTCGTCGGAGAATCAGCATGTTTCCGGCGAGACCCTACTACCGCAGCGCCATCTCCATCTCCCCCAACATTCTCAGCCAAAGCAGATCCACCGTCTGAATCTGCACCATCCACATTTCCCCTCCTCCCACCATTCTCCAGCAGGAAATGCAGTGGAACGGGATCCGACTGCTCAAGGTTGTTGGCGAATTACTCTCTTATTGGGAACCTGTGTGAGAACCAGTGCACATATCGAGGAAAAAGAGATGGTTTTTTAAGATCGTTGCTTGCGGCAGGGAAATCATACAAGGGGAAACCATATATTTGTTTTGATCCTAACATGTCAACTGCATCCAGTAGGAACTCCATGCCCGCAGTATCCATCTGAAGGTTCTCCGGCGACTGCGCACAGGGCGGCGCGGTCGAGCTCGTCTCTCCCGCTGCTCCACTCTCTCTCTCTCTCTCTCTATCGTGGGCGGCGGCGAGAGGGTTCCAGAATGAGCGAGACAAGGGAGATGGGGGAACCCCATTTTTTTCTTTTTACTCGCACAGGTGGTCAGGCGGAGGGGCTGGGTGGTGCCTACCGGCCCGACAAACGGCTCAGTCGTCAGCTTCCAAACTGGACCCATTATCTGATCCGAGGCCCAGACAGAAAAGGTGACGTCCTAGTCCACGGCCCAGTCCGCGCGCTACCGCCGTTCGTCTAACGCTCAACCGCGGCCCGAGCCGTACGCCACTGTGACTTACCGTATTTCCTTGTATGCTCGATTTACCGCGGCGCGCGACTGGCAGGCCAGCTGGAATTGCTCGCATCCCGAGCCAGATATGGACGAACGTGATATCGAGCTCAGTTGAGCCCGGGCTCCAAATCGCCCCTCTCGAAATGAAAGCCTTAATTACGTTCTTTTCAAGTACTAGTAGAGATAGTTCTATGACAGTCATGGATTTTATTGGGTATATATAGCTGCTGGAGATGCTCTCATACAAACTATCATTCGCCTGCCCGAATAGAGGCGGCAGTACTCATGTTGCTCACGGGCATGATGGGCCACGCGTCGTCGACGGTTTCTGATCCCATCCCGTCCTTCGATCCGCCAGTGTACAAATGCGTAACGAACTTCCTTTCAAGAAAAAAGAAGTGTGTAACGAACAACTGTGTAACCAACGAAATATCCCCGACATGTACGCGCGGACACCAATCCCCAGCGCTCCCTATTTATACACGCACCGCGCGCGCGCGTCCACTCGCTACCTAACTGCCACCCCCGATCCATCGATGAGTCCCACGTCGCCTCGGCAGCCCGGCTTCGGCGCCGGCGGGCAGCGCCAGCAAGCCGCCGCCGCCGCCGCCACCACTCCGTTCAAGATCCACAGGGACTCCCACCTCATACACAAGGGCGCCGCGGCCGGCGCATCCGCGTCCTCGCCGCCCTCCTCCTCGTCCACCAACTCCTCCGTCTCCTCCTCCCCCGGCGTCGGCCAGCAGCGGCCGGCGCCGAGGCCGAAGCAGCAGCAGCAGCAGAAGCAGCCTGTCATCATCTACACGCACTCCCCCAAGGTGATCCGCACCAGCCCGCGCGACTTCATGTCCATCGTGCAGAAGCTCACCGGCCTTGAGAGCGCCGCCGCGTCAGCGGTCACCGGCGCCGCGCAGGACGAATCGTCGTCGTCGTCGACGGAGAGCTGCGCCAATGCCCACGCCAGTGCCGTGCCGCCGCCACCGCCTCCGCCCCAGTACATGGATCCACCTCAGCTAATGCCGCCGCCGGCGCAGCTGGATCACGCGCACTTCATGCCGGACATGCCGCTGTTCGCGCCCTCGGAGCATCAGCAGCACATGCTCTGCGCCTCCAGGGGCGGCCTCTACGGCCACTTCGCGCCCACGGTGGAAGCCGTGTCGCTCGGCGGCCCGGCGAACATGCACGACGGCGCCGCCTCTGTGGGGTGTTCTCCCCGTCCATGGTGGAGGCGATGAGAACGGCATATCCGGATTACCAGTTAACTTAATCGACGTGCATGAACTAGGCGATGATCGATCACGACGCATCGATCAATGCAATAATCGGAGCTAGTTTGTCTTTATTTTCTTCATGTTTTCTCATCTTGCTTCATGTCGAGGAACGTACGTGCAGAGACAAGAGAGGTGAAGGATTGACTGGCCTGGCCGGTGCATGTATGCATGCAGGACAATCCGTCGACGTACGTCGCAACGCATGCATGCATGCAAGGCTGGCTGAGCTCCAGATCTCCCGGTTAATTACTCTATTTTTGTTAGCAAAAAATACTAGTACCAGTAGATGCAGTTCCCAAATCCAACCATGCATGGCTTTCATCATGTGTATTTTTTTTCTTTGTCAGAATTAGTTCCTCTGTTTGATCATTTTAGTTCCCTCGTGTGTGTCCTCGGTCAAGCTGATTAGAGTAGAGTTTTTTTAGCTGATTACGGTAGAGGCTTGGTTATCATTTTCCCACTGTATCTGTGAATAAATAAGCTGCAGAATTGCTGAAAGGAATTGTCGATTCTCCTATCAATCGATGTAAGTCGTGAATGAATGATACATTTTTCAGGGTTTTTGGCACATTCAGGGAAATAAATAGATTTTTTTAGGGGTTATAAATGGATTATATATATTACTCAATCTTCACATTCCTATATCTGCTTTATTTAATTCAGACCACCAGGCCAGCCCATCTTAAGATTCTACTATATGAAAGTAAGGGCATCTTCAAGGCGGACCCGCAAGCTGCCCGCGTCCGTCCGTACCACGGAAGCCATCCAACGCCGGCCTGTATTGGTCCGTGGGACGGTCCGGACGCGATTTCTCCCGTAAAACATAGACACAAGTGGAGGAGCTTTGCGGGAGTCCGGACACGCGAAACATAAGAATTCGACACCCGAGGCCCACCCAAAACCCTTCCCCGACCCCGCGACTCCATCCTCCCTATTTTCTCCACTCCCTTGTTTCTCTCTTGTCGTCGCCAGCGCTCCACCACCCCAGCCTCCACGCCACACCCCTGCTGGTAATCCGCGTCTCCGTCACCTCCGGTGCTCCAGCAGGGCTCCGCGCCGCTTCTCCTCCGTCTCCGTTCAACCCTCTGTCCTCCGACCGCCCCGCCAGGTACCATACTCTATCATGCCGAGCAACTGTTCGATGAATCGCTGGAGCTGAAAACAGTTGTCCCTTCTTCTTTTTAGCAACGGATTCTGATTTGGAGTACATATACGAGCAGTATGTTGAGTCGTCTGACGGCTCATTCGACGAGGAGTACTACGATGAGACGACGATGATGCAGGTGGTCCTTGAAGACGCGGAGCGTGCGGAGGAGCATGTTCTCAAGTTCAAGGGCTCAATCAAGGTTCATCGAGTGCTCAACCGCAACAGGGCGCACGGGCATTTGACACTGATGGCCGACTACTTTGCCCCCGATGCACTATTCGCTGACCATTTTTGCCGGCGTTTTCAAATGCTCAAGACTGTCTTCGATCGTTTGTACAATGGTGTCCAGTCCTACGATGACTACTTTATCCTAAAGAAGGACGTCGTGGGAACGATTGGCTTCTCTGGTTACCAGAAGTGCATAGCCGCACTCCGGATGCTTGCATATGGCACGTTTGCTGATTCATGGGACGAGTACCTACGGATGTCTGAGAGCACATGCGGAGATGCCATGGTCAGGTTTGCAACTGCCGTGGTCGAGGTGTTTGGACCTCAGTACCTGAGAGAACAAACTGTGGTAGACAGGGAGAGGCTCCTGACAATCTCATAAGCAAGAGGGTGGCCAGGTTATTTGCTTGGATCTCTTGACTGCATCCATTGGAAATGGAAGAACTGCCCGAAGGCTTTATGTCGCGGGATATCCGCGGCCACCTATGGGACCGGGTGGCCCCTTGCTGGTTCGGTGCGGGGAGGTCGCGTTGCACAAAGAGCAGATAAGCGTACAGCAGCACGACAAAGGGAACACAAGCAATTTACCCAGGTTCGGGCCGCCACGAGGCGTAAGACCCTACTCCTGCTTTGGTGGATTGATGGTGGAATGAGCGTGGTGATGCGTAGTACACTTGCCCGGCAAGGTTTGCCTCGGGGACGCAGCGACTACGCGCGTATGGTGGCTTGGGTTCATCAACTTTTCAACCCCTCCTACGAGTGCCATGGGCCTCATTTTATATATTAAGGGGTCACCACAATGGCAAAGTAGTCATTATCCACTGGTATGATAGCGAACAGTGCTATCATACCTAACTCTATGGGCTGACAAGGTGCATTAAATGCGCCGCTTAGTGTCACATCACTAGTCGCCCGGCAAGGCTTGTCGGGCTATCTTGCCAGCTCCGCGCATGTTCCCTTGACACGCCGTAGGACGGGTGTCATCTGTAGGCTTCTTCTGTAGAAAATGGTTGCCATGTGGCGAACGGTTGCACTTAATCATCTTGCGGCTTAATACCACACTGATTTACGACGTGGGCCGTGCTTGAGTGGTTGGTGGGGTGGTTCTGCCCCCGCGAGCCCCGGTAGACCTTGCCGGGATGCCTCGGTTGCCTGCTTCTTGCGGTGGCCTTGCCCCTTGCCGGGCTCGCCTGCCCGGCAAGGGAGGCCCTTCTCTTGTCGATATCTTGCTCTTCTGGCTCGATCTTGGTCTCTCTGGACTGCGTGTTGGTTCTTCAAATCTCTTGGTCCTTCAATCACTGACTTGGGTTGGTGCTTCAATCTTGATCTCGTGCCTGTGCACAATCTGGGCAACAGACCCAGGGTTTGTTGCACCGACAGAAGCCCCCGGGCCTGCCCCGAACACGCCGCTGAGTGTCGTCGGGGTAGGGCCTAATAAGTGCACATGCAAGGTTGCTGAAGGGGTTGGCCCCTTGAGTTTTCCATTGCTGCTTCATCAGCCTTGATTCTGGGCCAGTTTCCAGTTTTCTCGTGCGTGATATAAAGCCAATAGTGGTGGGGCCGCTCCAGTGATGACCCGTGAATGACTTTAACGCACGGGGTAGAAACTGCCAATTTACTCTTCCCACAACGCGCCCTTATCCTTAGCCACGTATGCAGCATGCATCGCGCGGGGTAGGTAACGGAGGCGCGTGGCGCGGGAGAGTACCTTGGAAAGGGCCCACCTGTCTTGAATTGGCGGAAGAGGGTGGTGATCACCCGTGGATGGAGCAGCTGCCCTTCCCCGCCCGACCTATAAAAAGGGAGGGGCTGAGGAGGGAGGAGTCACCCACGGGTGATCACAGCCTGGTGCCAGCCCCCGGGCTTTGGCTTGGGGCATTTGTTGCCTCATGCCGGTGCTGATGCTTGGGGAGTGAGCCTGGTCCTTGGCGTGGCGAATCTTTTGGTATCTTCGATGCTCATCCGGGAGAAGGGGCCGGAGATCATTGGCAATCCCAGCATCGCCCCTCCTGGAGGTGTTGGGGCCAATGTCGACGAGAGGCACGTCTTCCTGCCCGCCAAGGTGGGGTGCGA
Organism: Triticum dicoccoides; assembly: GCF_002162155.2. Lineage (NCBI taxonomy): Eukaryota > Viridiplantae > Streptophyta > Magnoliopsida > Poales > Poaceae > Triticum > Triticum dicoccoides. Next base: position 362,917,815 of record NC_041380.1, on the reverse strand, counting down.
CGCGGCTCAGACCGCCTTTGTAGCGGAGCCAGGGCCGACGCCGAAGAACACGCCCCCTCCTAGTCCACCAAAGCAATGGTAGCACTGCATGTCCGTTGTGGGCAATGCCGCTACCATTTCTTCTTTCTAGGAGGGGTGACGGGCTTGCTCGTCACCTTGGGCAGCTCCTGGGTGCACACCACCTGCGGATCACAGTGGGTGACCACCCCACCGGTCCCTTCATTGCCTCCTTTTATTCTCCTTTCCCTCCTGTTCCAATATCCTGGGGAGGAGGAGCAGAGAAAGGAAAAGAGGGGTTACAGGGTACTTATCTTTTTCCAATCTTAAACTTGTAGGTAATCGCCAAATTTTAATTCAAATAATGTAATCCGTTGAGTCCATCTTTGTGTTCTGTAATGCTTGTACTTGTGTTTGCATATGAATGAAAAATATGAGTCCTGCCGAGAACCCATGCATATGTATGTCCATGCAGAGGTGGAATGCCACTTTAATGTAAATAAACGAGTTTTCCCCGGCAGGATATCCTGCCGGCACCCTCTTTGTCTGCCGGAGAACTACGTCTGTCGGGGAACATACAGAGGGGTCAGCCCCCCGCCAGCTCCCTTTTACCAAAGGCTACTGCGACCATCCTGACTGAAGCAATGTTCAAGTCATGGATGGGAGCACCTAAGTTTCAAAAGAAAGAGACGAGGCTTTCTCATGCAAAGTTATAGCTTTACAGAACACTAATGGACAGGAGGTAAACTTATCTGTTTGGCCTGCCGGGGATTGTTGTGCCACGCAATCTTCTCATCCCTTGTCAGAGTTAAGTTCACGACAGGAACCTGCAACTCCATGTAGATGAGAATGAATGCAAGATGAAATCCTATCTATATGCATATGCAAATGCTCATGAAATGCTTATGCAGTGATCTGGGTGTGCTCGTGCATGCATGCGATCTTGATTGGGGCCCCCCCACAATGCTTCTTTATTTTCTCTTGCACGGGTTCATCGCCCCGGCTTTGTACAAGGGGTTACATGCAACTGAGGCAAGGCCTATACAAAAGAGTGGTTGCCGGGCAGTGCCCAGCAGCCTCTGCCCGGCAGCCTCGCACCTTACAGGTAGTACTTACGGAGATGCTCAATATTCCATGAGTTTTGCAACTGAGTGCCATCCCCGGTCTCCAGACAGAATGGGCCAGGTCTGGTGACTCGTACCACCCGGTAAGGGCCTTCCCACTTCAGTGACAGCTTGTTTGTACCCTTGGTGGACTGAATGCGCCTAAGGACAAGGTCACCTTCCTCAAAACACCGGGCATGAACCCTGCGGCTATGATAGCGATGCAGGGCTTGCTGGTAGCATGCAGCACATGTAGCAGCCCAGAGACGGTTTTCCTCGAGTAGCACAGCGTCATCACGCCGGTGCTGATCTTGCGCTACTTCATCGTAGGCAAGCACTCGAGGGGACCCGTAAATGAGTTCCATGGGGATAACTGCTTCCGCCCGGTAGATCAGGGAGAAGGGAGTCTGCCCGGTAGCTCGGTTAGGTGTCATTTTGAGGGACCAGAGAACTACCGGCAGCTCCTCGATCCACCGCCTGCCGTGCTTCTGCAGCGTATCAAAAGTTCGTGTCTTGAGTCCGCGAAGCACTTCAGCGTTCGCCCTCTCAGCTTGTCCATTGCTCTGGGGGTGTGCCACAGAAGAGAATGAGATCTTGCATCCGAGGGTATGAATGTATTGCATGAAGGCATGGCTCGTGAACTGGGTGCCGTTGTCAGTGATGATCCTTGCCAAAACTCCGAAACAACACACCAATTCTTTTAAGAACTTGATAGCTGACTGAGCAGTCACGTTTCTCACGGCAGTCACTTCCGGCCACTTTGTAAACTTGTCGATAGCAACGAACAAGAATTCAAAGCCCTCGATTGCTCGGGGGAAGGGGCCGAGGATATCGAGCTCCCAGACCGAAAATGGCCATGATAGAGGGATTGTCTGAAGAGCTTGGGCAAGCAGGTGTATTTTCTTGGAATGGAACTGACAAGCTTCACATTTCATGACTAAATCAACCACATCTTAGAGGGCTTGGGCCAATAGAATCCTCGCCGGAATGCTTTCCCAACTAATGCCCTTGATCCAATGTGCAAGCCGTGCATTCCTCTATGAATCTCAGCCAGCGGTTCCTTTCCATCCTCCCGATAAACACACTTCAATTTCACACTATTGGGCCTCCTTCTGTTTAGAGTGTCATCGACAAACTGATACACACTGGCCCTCCGGGCTACTCTTTCAGCTTCATCTTGGTTGCCAGGGAGTTCTTGGGTTTGGAGGAAGTGGACAATGTGCCTTGCCCAAGTTGGAGCCTGGGGCTCGGCAACGAGGACTAGCGGCACCTTCCCTGCTGTGGGAGCACCAGCCTCGTTCGCGGGGTCCATAGGCCCACACTACAAAAAAAAGACACATCTGTGACATTTTGGGTCGAATGAATTTTTTTCTGTCATGCTTATGACACTTCTATGACGATAATTGTGACAAAACCCGGTATCATCATAGATGTGGTGGGCTCCTACTTCTATGACAAAAAATCATGACAGAAAATGGGCTTTTCGTCCTGGGTGGGCCGGAGATGCAGGTGCATGACATTCTTTCAGTCGTCCATGACGAAAAAACCATGGTAGAAGCGAGGGCGAGGAAAATATCAGGGAGTTCCTGGTTACGGTGGGTGGCTGGGGGCCGAGCGATGCGTGTTTCTCTCGTACACATACGCGCGTGGGTGCGAGGCGTTGGGCTCTACTGAACCTGAGCGAGGCGTTCGCCTACTGAACCCGAGCTATTGCACTGCAGGCTACGCGTTACTGAACCCGAGCGATCGATCGATGGCTATTAACTGAACCCGATCGAGCGATTCCTTCACCACACTGCTGCTAACTGAAGCCGATCGATGCTGCCTCTGGATGAACAGTGAGCATTGTTGGGGGGGTGGATGAACAGTTCCCGGTGGGGGGTTGGATGAACAGGACCCCGTGGTAGTAGAGGCCGTTGCCGCTGGATGAACAGGACCCCGATCGAGCTGGTTGGGGTGGATGAACAGGACCCCGTGGAAGGTTGGATAAACAGGACCCCGTGGAGGGCTGGTTGAACAGTAGCCGGTGCAGGGCTGGATGAACAGTAGCCCGTGGAGGGGTGGTTGAATAGGACCCCGTGTAGAGGGCTGGTTGAAAAGTGGCCGGTGGAGGAGCGGTGAAGGCTGGATGAATAGGAGCCCATGGATGAACAGTCGCAGGTGGAGGCTGGAGGAGGTCGAGGGTGGATGAACAGTAGCCCGTGGAGGCTGGAGGAGGTCGACGGTGGAGATGAATAGTATCTCGTGGAGTCCCGTTTTGTGGTACGCCACACCCCTCCCGATGAACAGGACCCCTTTTCGACCGTAGCGCTCCAACACAAGTCCGTTTCCTCCGTTTTGCGGTATGCCACACCCCTCCCGATCAATAGGACCCCGTTTCGACCATAGGAGGTCCAAGAGAAGTCCGTTTCCTCCGTTTTGCGGTAAGCCAGACCCCTCCTGATGAACAGGATCCCGTTTCGACCGTGGCCGGTCGAACACAAGGTTGTTTCCTCCGTTCTGTGGTACGCCAGGCCTCGTTTCGATCAGCTGTTCCATCCAAGCCGGTTGGCTCCCAATGAACACGACGTATTCCGTTGCCTCCTGATGAACACAACACATTGCGTTGCCTCCCCATGAACACGACGACGACGCGGTTTCTCCGTTCCGACCCAGCCATGTACATGAGCCCTGGCCGTACGTATGCGCGAGTAGGCATTCGAGACCCCGCCCGTATGTACATACGTGGCTGTATTTACTTTCTTGCACCCTGGCCATTGTACGTACGTGTACACGATATTAATAGGACTACGTGACATGCTATGTGCGCACCTCTACTACGACACATGCGCGCCTCTACGATGACACGTGCCCTTCCTTACAAGGCCATGGTTCATCGCCGCAGCCTGCAGACAGACCGGTCGACCAGTATGTACGAGCTACCTCTTGAGCACTGCATTGGTTTTCCCTTGAAGAGGAAAGGGTGATGCAGTAAAGTAGCGTAAGTATTTCCCTCAGTTTTTGAGAACCAAGGTATCAATCCAATAGGAGATCACGCTCAAGTCCCACGCACCTACACAAACAAATAAGAACCTCACAACCAACGCGATAAAGGGGTTGTCAATCCCTTCACGGTCACTTACGAGAGTGAGATCTGATAGATATGATAAGATAATATTTTTGGTATTTTTATGATAAAGAGAAATAAAGATGCAAAGTAAAATAAACGGCAATAGAAATAGCTAAGTGTTGGAAGATTAATATGATGGAAGATAGACCCGGGGGCCACATGTTTCACTAGTGGCTTCTCTCAAGAGCATAAGTATTACGGTGGGTAAACGAATTACTGTCGAGCAATTGATAGAATTGAGCATAGTTATGAGAATATCTAGGTATGATCATGTATATAGGCATCATGTCTGCGGCAAGTAGACCGGAACGATTCTGCATCTACTACTATTACTCCACACATCGACCGCTATCCAGCATGCATCTAGAGTATTAAGTTCATAAGAACAGAGTAATGCTTTAACTAAGATGAAATGATGTAGAGGGATAAACTCATGCAATATGATATAAACCCCATCTTTTTATCCTTGATGGCAACAATACAATACGTGCCTTGCTGCCCCTGCTGTCACTGGGAAAGGACACCGCAAGATTGAACCCGAAGCTAAGCACTTCTCCCATTGCAACAAAGATCAATCTAGTAGGCCAAACCAAACTGATAATTCGAAGAGACTTGCAAAGATAACCAATTATACATAAAAGAATTCAGAGGAGATTCAAATATTGTTTATAGATAAACTTGATCATAAACCCACAATTCATCGGATCTCGACAAACACACCGTAAAAGAAGATTACATCGAATAGATCTCCAAGAAGATCGAGGAGAACTTTGTATTGAGATCCAAAGAGAGAGAAGAAGCCATCTAGCTAATAACTATGGACCCGAAGGTCTGAAGTAAACTACTCACACATCAGCGGAGAGGCCATGGAGTTGATGTAGAGGCCCTCCGTGATCAATGCACCCTCCGGTGGAGCTCCGAAAAAGGCCCGAAGATGGGATCTCTCGGGTACAGAAGGTTTCCGCGGTGGAATTAGGTTTTCGTGGTGCTCCTGGATGTTTGGGGGTACGTGGATATATATAGGAGGAAGAAGTAGGTCGGTGGAGCAACGAGGGGCCCACGAGGGTGGAGGGCGCGCCCAGGGGGGTAGGCGCGCCCCTTGCCTTGTGGCCTCCTCAATTGTTTCTTGACGCCCACTCCAAGTCTCCTAGATCATGTTTATTGAGAAAATCACGTTCCCGAAGGTTTCATTCCGTTTGGACTCCGTTTGATATTCCTTTTCGGCGAAACTCTAAAATAGGCAGAAAAACAACAATTTGGGTCAGGCCTCCGGTTAGTAGGTTAGTCCCAAAAATGATATAAAAGTGTAAAATAAAGCCCATTAACATCCAAAATAGATAATATAATAGCATGGAGCAATCAAAAATTATAGATACGTTGGAGACGTATCAAGCATCCCCAAGCTTAATTCCTGCTCGTCCTCGAGTAGGTAAATGATAAAAGAAGAATTTTTGATGTGGAATGCTTTCTAACATATTTCAATGTAATTTTCTTTATTGTGGCATGAATGTTCAGATCCGAAAGATTCAAGAAAAAAGTTTAATATTGACATAAAAATAATAATAGTTCAAGCATACTAACTAAGCAATTATGTCTTCTCAAAATAACATGGCCAAAGAAAGGTATCCCTACAAAATCATATAGTCTGGCTATGCTCTATCTTCACCACACAAAATATTTAAATCATGCACAACCCCGATGACAAGCCAAGCAATTGTTTCATACTTTTGATGTTCTCAAACTTTTTCAATCTTCACGCAATATATGAGCGTGAGCCATGGATATAGCACTATATGTGGAATAGAATGGTGGTTGTGGAGAAGACAAAAAGGAGAAGATAGTCTCACATCAACTAGGCGTATCAACGGGTTATGGAGAAGCCCATCAATAAATATCGATGTGAGTGAGTAGGGATTGCCATGCAACGGATGCACTAGAGCTATAAGTATATGAAAGCTCAACAAAAGAAACTAAGTGGGTGTGCGTCCAACTCACTTGCTCATGAAGACCTAGGGCATTTTGAGAAAGCCCATCTTTGGAATATACAAGCCAAGTTCTATAATGAAAAATTCCCACTTGTATATGAAAGTGATATCATAGGAGACTCTCTAACATGAAGATCATGGTGCTACTTCGAAGCACAAGTGTGGAAAAAGTATAGTAGCATTGTCCCTTCTCTCTTTTTCTCTAATTTTTTATTTGGGCCTTCTTTCTTTCTTTTTTCTTTTTTTGCCTCTTTTTCTTTTTTTATTTTTCGTCCGGAGTCTCATCCCGACTTGTGGGGGAATCATAGTCTCCATCATCCTTTCCTCACTTGGGACAATGCTCTAATAATGATGATCATCACACTTTATTTACTTACAACTCAAGAATTAGAACAAAATATGACTCTATGTGAATGCCTCCGACGGTGTACCGGGATGTGCAATGATGCATGAGTGACATGTATGAAGAATTATGAACGGTGGCTTTGCCACAAATACGATGTCAACTACATGATCATGCAAGCAATATGACAATGATGAAGCGTGTCATAATAACAGAACGGTGGAAAGTTGCATGGAAATATATCTCGGGATGGCTATGGAAATGCCATAATAGGTAGGTATGGTGGCTGTTTTGAGGAAGGTATATGGTGGGTTTATGGTACTGGCGAAAGTTGGGAGATACTAGAGAGGCTAGCAATGGTGGAAGGGTGAGAGTGCGTATAATCCATGGACTCAACATTAGTCATAAAGAACTCACATACTTATTGCAAAAATCTATTAGTTATTGAAACAAAGTATTACGCGCATGCTCCTAGGGGGATAGGTTGGTAGGAAAAGACCATCGCTCATCCCCGACCGCCACTCATAAGGAAGACAATCAATAAATAAATCATGCTCCGACTTCATCACATAACGGTTCACCATACGTGCATGCTACGGGAATCACAAACTTCAACACAAGTATTTCTCAAATTCACAACTACTCAACTAGCATAACTCTAATATCACCATCTCCATATCTCAAAACAATTATCAAGCATTGAACTTCTCATAGTATTCAATGCACTTCTATGAAAGTTTTTATATTATTCCTAAAAGCAAATTTCCATGTTGTTCTAAAGGACTCTAAAAATAATATAAGCGAAGCATGAGAGATCAACTATTTCTATAAAATAAAACCACCGGCGTGCTCTAAAATATATAAGTGAAGAACTAGAGGAAAAACTATATAGCTCAAAAGATATAAGTGAAGCACATAGAGTATTCTAATAAATTTCAAATCATGTGAGTCTCTCTCAAAATGTGTGTACACCAAGGATTATTGTGGTAAACTAAAAAGCAAAGACTCAAATCATACAAGACGCTCCAAGCAAAACACATATCATGTGGTGAATAAAAATATAGCTCCAAGTAAAGTTACCGATGGACGAAGACGAAAGAGGGGATGCCTTCCGGGGCATCCCCAAGCTTAGGATTTTTGGTGTCCTTGAATTTTAACTTGGGGTTCCATGGGCATACCCAAGCCTATGATCTTGCCACTCCTTGTTCCATAATCCATCAAGACTTTACCCAAAACTTGAAAACTTCACAACACAAAACTCAAAATAGAAAATCTCGTGAACTCCGTTAGCGAAACAAAACAAAACACCACTTCAAGGTACTGTAATGAACTCATTATTTATTTATATTGGTGTTAAACCTACTGTATTCTAACTTCTCTATGGTTTATAAGCTCTTTTACTAGCCAAAGATTCATCAAAATAAGCAAACAACACACGAAAAACAGAATCTGTCAAAAACAGAACAGTCTGTAGTAATCTGTAGCTAACACAAACTTGTGGAACCCAAAAAATTCTAAAATAAATTTCTGGACGTGAGGAATTTATATATTAATCATCTGAAAAAATAATTAACTAAATATCACTCTCCAAATAAAAATGGCAGCAACTCTCGTGAGCGCTAAAGTTTCTGTTTTTTACAGCAAGATCAAAAAGACTTTTTCCAAGTCTTCCCAACGGTTCTACTTGGCACAAACACTAAGTAAACACAAAAAACACAACCAAAACAGAGGCTAGATAAATTATTTATTAATAAACAGGAGCAAAAATCAAGGAATAAAAATAAAATTGGGTTGCCTCCCAACTAGCATTATCGTTTAACGCCCCTAGCTAGGCATAAAAGCGAAGATAGATCTAGGTATTGCCATCTTTGGTTGGCAATCCATAAGTGGCTCTCATAATAGATTCATATGGTAATTTAACTTTCTTTATAGGGAGGTGTTCCATGCCTTTCCTTAATGGAAACTGGAATTTAATATTCCCTTCCTTCATATCAATAATTGCACCAATCATTCTAAGAAAAGGTCTACCAAGAATAATAGGACATGAAGGATTGCAATCTATATCAAGAACAATGAAATATACGGGCACATAGTTCCTATTTGCAACAATAAGAACATCATTAATTATTCCCATAGGTTTCTTAATAGTGGAATCCGCAAGGTGCAAGTTTAAAGAACAATCATCAAATTCACAGAATCCTAGCAAATCACATAAAGTTTTCGGAATCATGGAAACACTAGCACCCAAATCACACAAAGCATAACATTCATGATCTTTAATTTTAATTTTTATTGTAGGTTCCCACTCATCATAAAGTTTTCTAGGGATAGAAACTTCCAACTCAATTTTTCTTCATAAGATTGCATCAAAGCATCAACGATATGTTTAGTAAAAGCTTTATTTTGACTATAGGCATGAGGAGAATTTAGCACGGATTGTAACAAGGAAATACAATCTATCAAAGAGCAATTATCATAATTAAATCCTTGAAATCCAAAATAGTGTGTGCATTGCTATTTAAAGTTTTAATCTCTTCAATCCCACTTTTACCAAATTTTGCATCAAGATCTAAAAACTCCGAATTTTTGGAACGCCTTCTAGGTAAAGGTGGCTCATCTTCAGTCCTATTATTATCAAGATTCATATTGCAAAACAAAGATTTAATAGGAGACACATCAAACACTTTTAGATCTTCATCCTTATTATCATGAAAACTATAAGAACAGGCTTTCACAAAGCAATCTTTCTTAGCACGCATCCTAGTGGTTCTTTCTTTGCACTCATCAATGGAAATTCTCATGGCTTTGAGAGACTCATTGATATCATGCTTAGGTGGAATATATCTAAGTTTCAAAGAATCAACATCAAGAGAAATTCGATCAACGTTCCTAGCCAATTCATCAACCTTAAGCAATTTTTCTTCAAGCAAAGCATTGAAATTCTTTTGCGAATTCATAAACTCCTTAACACTAGTCTCAAATTCAGAGGGAATCTTATTAAAATTTCCATAAGAATTGTTGTAGGAATTACCATAATTATTAGAGGAATTACTAGGAAACAGCCTAGAATTAAAATTACCTCTATAGCATTGTTACCAAAATTGTTCCTACCAACAAAATTCACATCCATAGATTCATTATTATTCTCAATCAAGGTAGACAAAGGCACATCATTAGGATCAGAGGAAACACTCTTATTAGCAAACAATTTCATAAGTTCATCCATCTTTCCACTCAAAACATTAACTTCTTCTATCGCATGCACTTTTCTACTAGTAGATCTTTCGGTGTGCCATTGAGAATAATTAACCATAATATTGTCTAGGAGTTTAATAGCTTCTCCTAAAGTGATTTCCATAAAAGTGCCTCCCGCGGCCGAATCTAAAAGATTTCTAGAAGCAAAATTCAATCCGGCATAAACATTTTGTATAATCATCCAAAGATTCAAACCATGTGTAGGGAAATTACGTATCATTAATTTCATCCTCTCCCAAGCTTGTGCAACATGTTCATGATCAAGTTGCTTAAAATTCATAATATCATTTCTAAGAGAGATCATTTTAGCGGGAGGAAAATACTTAGAGATAAAAGCATCTTTGCACTTATTCCATGAATCAATACTATTTTTAGGCAAAGACGAAAACCAAGCTTTAGCATGATCTCTAAGGGAAAAAGGAAATAGCTTCAATTTAACAATATCATTGTCCACATCTTTCTTCTTTTGCATATCACACAAATCAACAAAGCTATTTAGATGGGTAGTGGCATCTTCACTAGGAAGGCCAGCGAATTGATCTTTCATGACAAGATTCAACAAAGCAGCATTAATTTCACAAGATTCAGCATCGGTAAGAGGAGCAATCGGAGTGCTAAGAAAATCTTGTTGTTGGTATTGGCAAAGTCACACAATTTAGTATTGTCTTGAGCCATCGTGACAAGCAAGCAATCCAACACACTAGCAAACAAGAAGCAAGCGAAAAAGAGGCGAACGGAAAAAGAGAGGGTGAATAAAAAGGCAAGGAGGAAGTGGGGGAGAGGAAAATGAGAGGCAAATGGCAAATAATGTAATGCGAGGGATAAAAGTTTGTGATGGGTACTTCGTATGTCTTGACTTGTGCGTAGACTCCCTGGCAACGACGCCAGAAATTGTTCGTTCTCGAGAGTCAAATCTTGACTTGAATTGGCGCAAATCTCCCCAGCAACGGTGCCAGAAATCCTTCTTGCTACCTCTTGAGCACTGCGTTAGTTTTCCCTTAAAGAGGAAGGGTGATGCAGTAAAGTAGCATAAGTATTTCCCTCAGTTTTTGAGAACCAAGGTATCAATCCAATAGGAGATCACGCTCGAGTCCCACGCACCTACACAAACAAATAAGAACCTCGCAACCAACGCGATAAAGGGGTTGTCAATCCCTTCACGGTCACTTACGAGAGTGAGATCTAATAGATATGACAAGATAATATTTTTGGTATTTTTATGATAAAGAGAAATAAAGATGCAAAGTAAAATAAACGGCAATAGAAATAGCTAAGTGTTGGAAGATTAATATGATGGAAGATAGACCCGGGGGCCATAGGTTTCACTAGTGGCTTCTCTCAAGAGCATAAGTATTACGGTGGGTAAACGAATTACTCTCGAGCAATTGATAGAATTGAGCATAGTTATGAGAATATCTAGGTATGATCAAATATATAGGCATCAAGTCCGCGGCAAGTAAACCGAAACGATTCTGCATCTACTACTATTACTCCACACATCGACCGCTATCCATCATGCATCTAGAGTATTATGAACAGAGTAATGCTTTAAGTAAGATGACATGATGTAGAGGGATAAACTCATGCAATATGATATAAAACCCATCTTTTTATCCTCGATGGCAACAATACAATACGTGCCTTGCTGCCCCTGCTGTCACTAGGAAAGGACACCGCAAGATTGAACCTAAAGCTAACCACTTCTCCCATTGCAAGAAAGATCAATCTAGTAGGCCAAACCAAACTGATAATTCGAAGAGACTTGCAAAGATAACCAATCATACATAAAAGAATTCAGAGGAGATTCAAATATTGTTCATAGATAAACTTGATCATAAACCCACAATTCATCGGATCTCGACAAACACACCGCAAAAGAAGATTACATCGAATAGATCTCCAAGAAGATCGAGGAGAACTTTGTATTGAGATCCAAAGAGAGAGAAGAAGCCATCTAGCTAATAACTATGGACCCGAAGGTCTGAAGTAAACTACTCACACATCACCAGAGAGGCCATGGAGTTGATGTAGAGGCCCTCCATGATCAATGCCCCCTCCAGCGGAGCTCAGGAAAAGGCCCCAAGATGGGATCTCTCGGGTACAGAAGGTTGCGGCGGTGGAATTAGGTTTTTGTGGTGCTCCTAGATGTTTGGGGGTACGTGGATATATATATGAGGAAGAAGTAGGTCGGTGGAGCAATGAGGGGCCCACGAGGGTGGAGGGCGCGCCCCCTGCCTCGTGGCCTCCTCGATTGTTTCTTGACGCCCACTCCAAGTCTCATGGATCATGTTTGTTGAGAAAATCACGTTCCCGAAGGTTTCATTCCATTGGACTCCATTAGATATTCCTTTTCGGCGAAACTCTAAAATAGGCAAAAAAACAACAATTTGGTCTGGGCCTCCGGTTAGTAAGTTAGTCCTAAAAATGATATAAAAGTGTAAAATAAGGCCCATTAACATCCAAAATAGATAATATAATAGCATGGAGCAATCAAAAATTATAGATATGTTGGAGACGTATCAGTACGTACACATTCGCGACCAGAATGGCAAAGCTATGTATGCTTCGACCAGGTGGGTCCCGACTGTCGGGCACTTCCATGCGTGCAAAGATGTAGCTGGTGGGTCCTAGCAGTCAGGGGGGAAATGTTTTTTCGCGATATACGGTGGCCCGTCTGGTGGGTCCCTGCTGTCAGGTGGAGGAATAATTATTTTGTGCGTAATAAGGAGGCACTTCCTTGCTGCTGCCGTGGACCCAGCTGTCAGCCTCTCCACGTACAGTACTCTTCCGATGGAAGTCGTTCCTTGACCATGTTGACCACGCCACGCTGAGAGCACCAGGGCGATGGACGACGGGAGGCCTAGGAAGGGGACGACGCGGAGCCAGGGAAGACGCGACAGTGGAAGCCCACGCGGAGAGGAGTACAAGGGTCCACTGGTTCGACTGCGGTGTGAGGTTGCCATCGCCATAGAATAACAGGAGGTGTGGGTGAGTGGATGGCCTGGGCAGCGGTGGGAGTAGTAGGGCAGTGAGGTCTCCGCGGCATCACAGCCGGCCACGGAAGGCAGGAGCACGCAGCACGACAGGCGCTGGTTTGGGCAGTTGGAGGAAGAAGACCAGAGGTTGAAAAAGCACTACGACCGTTGGATGGACATCGTACGGTCACTGGAGCTAGAATCGTTCATATTGACTAAGTTGACAAAGCCCTCCATCCCCGTCATCTTAGTAGGCCCACAAGTCAGCCTCCCACTTTGGTGGGTCCCAGCTAGCAGGGGAGTATTCATTTTTTGTGTGTAATAAGGAGGCACTTCCTTGCATGCGAAGATATAGCTGGTGGGTCCAACCTGTTAGTGAGGGAACGTTTTTTTTTTGTGAAATATAGAGGCCCTTCCGGTGGGTCTCAGCTGTTAGGTGGAGGAATCATTGTTTTGCGCGTAATAAGGAGGCATTTCCTTGCGTGCAGCTGTGGACCCAGCTGTTAGCCTCTCCACATATAGTCCACTTCCGATGGGTGTCATTCGTTGACCATGTTGACCACGCCGCACCGAGAGCACCAGGGTGGTGCACGATGATGAGGCCTAGGAAGGGAACGATAGGAGCCAGGGAAGACTCGGCAGTTGTTTCCCACGCGGAGGGGAGTACAAGGGTTTATTGGTTCGTCTGCCGTCGCTGGAGAATAATAGCAGGTGTGGGTGAGTAGAGGGACGGCTAGGCCAGCGATGGGAGTACGATGGGGCAGTGAGGCCTGCGCGGCAGCACAGCCGGCCGCGGGAGGAGGGAGCAGGCAGTCCCGCCGACGCTTGTTTAAGCGGCTGGAATAGGAAGAGCAGAGATTGAAGAAGCACGACGGCCGTTGGATGGACATCCAACCGTCACTCTGCTTATGCGTCAACCTTTTTTAGGAAAGCCTCAAATCTGTGGAAAATAGCATACAACCCATCTGCCATTATTCCTAATAATTTACAGCTCATTTGCTAATTCTTAAGGTTTTTTTGGAGCCCATGTTCTTTTTGTTAGCATTACAACCCATATTATGGCCACGGTTAAAAAATTATACAAAATTTTGCATATTTCGGTGCGGTCCAAACTGTTTTTAATCCCGAAATTTTGAGTCACATTCAAACTAATTTTAAAAATAAATGTATATCAATATAAAATCCAACAAATTGTCCACGCATAAAAATCAATGGGATTTAAAATCTCGAAATGAAAAAAAAAGAAATTTGAAACTAATTTGCTAGTTTGATGTGTTTTAAAAATGTACAGCCCATTTCTCATTACTGATAGGCCATTTTCTGGGCCAGCCGAATGAAGCTCTCCTCGTCTTGAAAGATTTGCAGCCCAATAGGCCTGACAAAGCGACTTACTTGACAAAGCATAAAAAAACTGGGCTAGCCATTTTTAGAAATAAAAAAACTACTGGGCTGGTATGTGGTAAACATAAAAGAAAAGGCTGTCTAGAAAGGCCAGAGTGCCGCGCACAGCCCAGTTGACACCCTGCTTCCATCTCAAAAACAAATTAGATAAATGCCACTCCAATTATGGCGATTCATAAAAATGCCAGTGCAATTTTCAAACTTTGAAAATGCCACTGCAATTTTTGCAAACTTTGAAAAACGCCGCTGCAATTCTTGCAAACTTTGAAAAACGCCACTCCAGACTTCAAAAAATGCCACTGGAAATGGCATGAAATGGCATTTTTCAAAGCTTGGAAATTGCAGTGGCATTTCTCGGAATCACCAAATTTGGAGTGGCATTTATCAAATTAACCCAAAACAAAAATAACTGGGTGAGCTGCAGGGTCCCTGGTGTCAGCCGCTCATTGTGCAATTCTCTTGTTTATTGAATATGTTGACAATGGCATGGGACCCAGATGTCAGAAATCCATTAGGAGGAGCCATTTTTTTATTGGCTTGAAATAAGGAGGCACTTGCTTGTGTACTGCCATGACCTTGGTGGGTCCCTGCTATCATCCTCTCCACATACAATCATCTCCTGATTGTGTACGCATCAACCTGGTAGGCTCACAAGTCATCCTTTAAACCCATGGAGGACAAATACAACCCATTTAAAAAAATAACAGCCCATTCCATACGTTCAAACGGAAAGCTCAACATTCAGAGCAAAGTAACAGGTCTGATCCAGATATAGAGTACTGAACTTCCACGTTGACAATCATCATAGCCAAGTTAACTATCTACTCCCACTGATATTCTAGTAGTGGACAAGTACTAACTTACTCTTAGCTAACTAGACGATGCCGGCCGCCATCTGTGGTACATGCTAAACGCCGGCACCGGCGTCCTCCGCCTCACCTCGGACTTGCCAGAGGTGCGATAGGGTGCGTTGCTCGCGCGCGTTGGCCCTTTTCATGTCGGCGTGGTCCACCGAAGCTTTGGCTTCTAAGCGAGAAACCCACTTGACGAGCTGGTAGTAAAATTTGGTGTCATGAACGCGTGCGTGCCCGACAGCCTCCAGGGCTATTTGTCGGGCGCCGACCTCCACATAGTCGGCCCAGTTGTGGGCACTCTGCTCGCGACTCAGAGCGTCGGTGCGCTGTTGCTCCATGTCCCGCTGGCGCCGCAAATCGGTGATATGCTGGTCCTCCGCCAGGCGGTCGCGCTCCAACAACTCCTCATACTCTACACTACCATCGAAAGACCGATAGAATGCCTCCTCCCTCCATCTGCCTTCCGGTGAAAAACCAAACACTAGTTCCGGCGGTGACCGCCTCCGGCGTTGCCTATCATGGACGGGCGGAGGCATGGCGGACATGGAGAGAGCGAGGATAAGTGGCGAGCGACGTCGGGCCGGTGGGGGCTTATGAGGATAGGGCGAGTTGGGTGATGGTGCCACCAGAGAAGGCCGGGAAACAATAATTATAGGCGGAAGGTAGGCGAACCAGCGTGTCGCGGGAAACACGACGGTCATCGCGGTCATCGGAATTCAATGCATAAGCAGGCATGGCTTAGCGCGCCAGCTTGCCATGGAAAACTAGAAAAAACTAAAATTATGACTATGCCATCCCGTCCCGTCAGTGGTGCGTCCCGTTCGTGCTAGGTCGCACGTCGGCAATATGGTCAAACGAGTGCACTGGAATCATCCAGATGAAGTACTCCCTCCTTGTCAAAAATCCACCACTCATCATCTACCCTAGTTGATGAGATTTTTGAATTTAGCCCTGCAAACTGGAAAGGAGGTAGTACGTGCGTGATCCGCTATTTATCGTGTAGGATCGAGTAGGTCGGATAGTGTACGTGTAGGATCGAGTAGGTCAGATGGTGTACATGTAGGATCGCATTAGCTGATGAACGTTCGCTGGGAGATAAGGCATTTGTGAACGTTTTTGCTGGCAGTTTCTTCATATTCGCATGGCATTTTCTTCATAGCTGCTTGTTAGTTTCTTCAGAGGTAGGCATTTTTATTCAAAAACTGCTACTTCGGATCTTGCGTTGCAACTAAAACTGCCAGGAGCGCATTAGTAGGCTAGCTAGTGATCGATCAGTAACTTGTAAACACTGAGCGAACAGAAATAAGGAACTGTTAGTAACATGTAAACACTAAGAACACAGAAATAAGGATCATGATGTGCACAGCAGTAAGAGCCGATCCGTTCAAAATGTTCACATGAGACTCACAGTCCTGGCATTGTAATATGTTAACATTAGTAGCCCAAATTTAAAACCAACTAGTACGATTCCCATACATAAGATCAACATGTTAATGCATCTCAATGATTCACAGATCATATACAAATATGTAACACCAAAAGCAAAGACCTAGAAAAAACATCTGTTCTTCCTACTAACATGGATGCTTCTCTTGGCCAACATTCAGTACAGAGTGAAAGACAAATTTGTCTGTGAAGTCTACAATTCCTCTTGCAAACGTAAGTGGTTTCACCAACAGTTGGAACCATGAGAATGAACCACACATGATGGAGGAACATCCACTGCAATATGATTTGGTCTTCTCTTGATCACACGGCGAGACTATTTTTGGAATACAAACTTTAACTTAGGAAAAATGATGCCCATTGTATAATCATACCAAAGCAATGAAGCACCTAGTGTTGGCCAATAAATAGTACAATACTACTTTTCTGCAGTCCATGAAGTGACTATCCAATCTTTCTGTGTCTATTTTCAAATGGCACTGCATGCAATGACTATACTATTCTCTTGTGCAGTTCAACCAAAATTGCCGTCACTTTGTTTGTTTGCCAAATAGCAACAGGCAGATATCTCTGTCTGCACAAATATCAAGCAGCTAGTAAACATATACCCCACCTTGTATTTTCGGTTTAAACACGTCTCTTCCGCTTAGCATCTGTCATGTTTTGCACTGGACAATTTGATAAAGTCATGTTTTGCCCTGGACAATTTCATACTGAACTGATTTGCTGGTTCAGAGCAGAAATATAGCGCCTATTCTTCATCGGACAAAGGATATCCATGTTCGCAGTGATGGAAGAGGTGAAATCGATACAACCGAAATTGAGCATACAATCATTGAATCCTGTCCTGCACCTCCAATGTAGGTCCACCCTGCCAACAAATTCACATGCAAACCACTAGTGTTACTATCTAATGACAGTACAAAAAGAGTAGCAAGATAGTAGCAAACCGTGTACCTTCGTAATGAACATCTCATAGTGCCACCAATTGGATATAAAGGTTTGGAAGAAAACATGCTCCTAATGTAGAACCATTTGGACTTTTTGTGCAGTTCCGCTAAAATCGAGCATCCCTGTTTGCATAGATATTGAAAGTGTGATTCTTATAAAAGTGGCACTAGTTGAAGCATAGACTCACAAATATAAGCATTCCAATTTCTTAATGGGAAAAGGTAGCAAGACTGTTTCTAACCACCTGTTTGAAGGAATAAATAAGGCAACAACGTCTGATGTTAGGATACATAGTTTTTTCTGAAAAATTGAACCATTCCTGACCTTTCCTCTTCTTTTAAGCATATTTTGTGTGGTTCAACTAAAATAAACTGCCATCACCGCCTTGACAATTCAGTGACACTGTACAAAAGTAAATGACTTAACATTACATCATGATGTCATGTATGTAGTCGACATGCATTAGAGACAAACATACAGACCTCCTCCGATAACATAACATTAATTTTAACAAAGGTGTGACTAGATTTACCAGGATAATTTGAGTGAACTCTACACCCTCTGTTCCTTAATATAAGACGTTTTCGCAGTTCAACTAAAAGTACCCAAATGTCTAGTATTTAGAAAAATAGGTAGTAGTTTTCTTGAGCACATATCTGGGAAAGCTTGCCACACTTTATATATGTCCATACGCTAATGCAACACCACTCAAATAGTACAAATATACACTAATCCAATGGCTAGTGCAACAGTAGAGTAGTTATTCTATTACAAGGTACAGTACAATGGTTTTACTGAACATATTTCCATAATCTCTAGCACTAGAAGATTTCTATTAGAATTAACAATACAAAATGTAAAGGTAACAAGTTTCAGCATTGGTATACTAGTTGTGCAAGAGCATTAAACCAAATACAAAAGTCTGAAGGTAACTAGCATTATTAACTAATGACAATATAAAGAAATTGCAAACCATGTACCTTCAAGGTAAATATCATTTTGAACTCGAGGGGACCTAAAAATTGCTATCCCAATCTTGATAATCGATCAAACATAAAAAACTTGATCGAACGAATCAAGAGAACAACCGGAGGAGGAGGTGCCCACTCTTGACCTTTCCTCTTGACACTGTACAAAAAAATTGACTTATCTCATGAAAGTGAGGTATGTAATCTATAAGCATTAGCAATGCAAAAAATCTGAAGGTAGTACCAAGATTCATCGTTGGTATACTGGCTGTGCAACATCATTAGAATGCCTTAGCCGAAAAATCTTTAATACATCCATAATCAACAGCGAACCCAGAAATAATCCAGTGACATTAAATGGCATTGCTTAAATTTTGTCGGTGGCATTAGACTGAGTGCAACATTAGTTAAATGTGGCATCACTTTAGCAGTAGCATTGCTTGACTTGACTGCTCGCGTTATACTAATAGCAAAAAAGTGGCAACAAGAGCATGGGAGGCCCATTCGGACAGTGGGCGCACCAGTATGATGTACCTCCACGGACGCATAGAGTGGTGAGGGAGGTATGGTTTCCCAGAGAAACAAATATCCAGGCATCATATGTGGATTACGTCCCATTTTTGTTCTCTTTAGCCACCTTTTTCCTATGTGAGGACAACAAACCAATCGACCTGTTCATTCTCTATTGCATTGTCATGCCTTTCTACCCTTCTTA
Organism: Triticum dicoccoides; assembly: GCF_002162155.2. Lineage (NCBI taxonomy): Eukaryota > Viridiplantae > Streptophyta > Magnoliopsida > Poales > Poaceae > Triticum > Triticum dicoccoides. The sequence goes on along the minus strand of NC_041380.1, from coordinate 362,898,713 downwards.
ACCCAAGAGACACGAGACTCGTTCCTTAGCTACTGATTTTCCCCTTTTCAACCTAGATGCGGGTTTGATGCCTAGTCTCTTGGACAATACAGTCTCCCTTCCTTTCCTTATTCAACCCAGACATGGATTAGCCTACATGAAGTAGTGTTTCCTTTAATAGTGAAAGTTAAGGTTTTCGTCTGTGTGACCAGCAGAGCAGAGGATAGCAAATTGGGAAGATGGTGGAGTGGAAAAAGATCCACATGCAGCGGCAAGGCAGATGGGGCAATAGAACAAGGGTATGGTTCGAAAAGAGGTAGCATACCTGAGCGTCGGAAGTGGCTTCGCTCTTGGTTGTCGTCCTCCACACACACTACGGCAGCGAGTTAGGGGACGGAGGCCATCCCGCGCGGGCGCTAGGTCTGAGTGAATGGCCTTGTCGTCAGTGCGTGACCTCGCTCGCCGACGACGAGTGCGTCAACACCACACATCCTTTTCTTCCCCGGCGGATCTGTGACAACCGGTGAGGAGGGAGAGAGAGGCCGTCTTTTTTAGATCTGGAGAGAGGGTGATAGTGTGAGAAGCGAGTGGGCAGCCCTTAGCAAGAAAGCGCTGAACCTCCAGCCTATATATCTTTCTTATACTACTAGTACTACAGGTGGAGTAGTGGTAGAGTAGTTTATATTTTGTCTGCATACAGTACCAGTCAGTCGTGCTTCAAAACTGAATGGCATGCCATTAAAAAAATAAAGGTCGATAACTAATGCAGCACCTCGGGCCAACGTGGCCAGATCGCATTTTGCACGAGAAATTACTCGCCATGTTTCATTGACATGTGGTCCCGTGCCAACATGTCAGTGAGATGACAGCGAGTCCTTTTGTACAATTTCTGAACGGATGTCTATGTAGGTCGGGGCGCCTCTTCGTGTACCGTGGCAACCGTCCACCGACTCTTCACCTTTCCCTCCCGATTTGGAACTGCTTTCTCATGCTCTTCCTCCCTCCTCCATTTGCCTTCACCCTTCCTTCTACCATTGTTTGATCGTCTTCTCCGTGGAGGGAACAGGTCGCAAAAGACCCCATTATTGTTGCCCTGGTCTGAATGATGACGAAGTTGAGGAACTCATTGATCGGTGCGACGTCATCACCTCGGCTAGCATGGCAGGTTCATTCAAGACCATTCTCGACTCAACTAATAACATCATTACAAGGAACCCAAGGGTCCGGTTTGATCTCCCATATCTTCTTTGTCGTGACCCTGCTAACTGGCGCGGGACGATGGAGGCCTCGCCTTATGCAAGTTGATGTTGCTTGATAATGATACGTGTGATGTTAAGATGCCATCGCTTGAGGGTAAGGCTTGGGCAGGCACAAATGCAGATTGGGTTATTTATATTGGGTACAACTGCGAGTGGGAACTTGTGAATGTGTACACTCATCACCGGGTTCCACTTCCAAAAATCTCAGACTACCGAGAGGTTGACCACACCAGTATTCTACGTACATTCAACTACGATCATGGTGACTGTCGTCTACAGAAGATAGCAAATTGTCAAGTTCCCGACCGCTCTTGGGATTTAATGGACTATGGAGTTGTTGCTATCTTCGACAAGCGTGTTGCCTTCCTTCATAGTTCAACTGGATGGATAGTGCTCAAAAATCAGTTTCTATACACGGATGTGTACTGTGATGCAATTCAATACGAGGGTCTTGTGTTTGCTGCCACCACTCGTAGCACTGTTTTTGCATGGAATCCTTATTCTTTCGGTACGTTTGTCATCCATCGTAATTATAATTGTTTCATCCACTTGCATGCGGGTTAGCTAGTTTCCCTTTACTAATTAACCTTCTTGTGTTTCCAAGGTCCTTTGAACATTCCACCACCTATACTTGAAAAAATTTATAACTAAGGGGAGATGACGATGATGATGATCACGAGCATGAGGACCCATATACTCAGTGGCGCCTGGCAACTTATTCCGATGGATCACCTCTTCTTGTCTGCATACAGCACACCACTGATGTTACTAAGGAAGCAGGTGTTGTCTCCCATGGTCGCACTCTCCGTACCTATTCCAAAATCCATTGCAGGGTATTCGGGATGGATACTACTGTGCTAGCGCCAACACCTTCTCCCTGGTTTAGTATTGATACTCTTGGAGGAAACTCGCTCTTCCTTGGACAAAACTATCCAATCATGGTGAAAGGAGATCCTACTGCTGTTGAGACAATGTTACTACCATCTATGAGAAGCAACTATATCTATACCTCGGACATTTCTACGGTTCCCTACCGTGGCTATCACAATATGCGTCCTAACATAGGCCGCTTCAGCCTGGATGATCAGTCCTGCGTTGGTCTCGAGATTGACAGTAGCTACCCCTTCCCAGAGAATCACTTCTGGTTCAAAGAAAGCGTTTCCAACACCGACGAGTGGTTGAGTTGAAGTTCATTTCATTGCTTGTTATTTGTTGTGTGATGAAAAGTTTAGTATTTATAATGTATCCTCATTGTCATTGTGGGTTTATGACCTAATGTATGTAATAAAATGATATGTCTGTGATAAACTTAGGGCTTCTTTGATTCAAATGATTCTCAAAGGAATTTTGGAGGATTCTAATCCTTAGGAATTTTTCCTATCTTGGTTGTTTGATTCGTAGGGTTGTAAACCATAGGAATTTTTCCATAGGATTCATTTGCACTAGATTTCATAGGAAACATCCCATCCACTGAAACCACTTTGAAAGAATCCTGCGTTTTTTCTATGCACAATCAAACACTCGTACAATCCTGTAGGATTCAAGACGACATTCCACTCTAATCCCATGTTTTTCCTATTCCCGCGTTTTGGAAATCCTACGAATCAAAGAGGCCCTTACTAAATTTATGAATGGCTTTCAAGTCGCTTCTTTGAGTGGGTGCTACGACGAGGCAAAAAAATATTTTCCAAATACATAATTGTACGTGCATTGGAACAGGTTATCGGATGAATCCAATCAACAATAGTACTACTATTTGTACTAGCTTCACATGCTTCGCGCGTCGGGTGGGTGTTTTTACTGTAGGTATGAATCCCATCATCCTAGGTCCTGGATGAGTCCAATAGAAATTGCATTCTAATGTTTGGGTTCTAACTTTCAAAACTGCTGCATTATCTCTACGTCTACGTGTACGTAATACAACAAATTTTAAACTTGAGACCAGGCATCCACCCTCACGAAGAACACTTTTTAACCTAGCACAGACTCCGGGAAATTTGGCCACAGTGTGAGGTGGGCCATATGTTAATGTGTTCGTTGTACGTAACCAACACCTCAAATCCTTGATATATAGTAGGGTGGCATGGGCCAGAACAAGCATTCACATCCAGGAGTACGGCACACGCCACCAGCACGACTTCCATCTGAAACCATATTTCTTGGAGTCCGTGCTACAACTATCTCTTCAACCTCCTCATTTCTCTAATTCAGCCATCGCGCGGCGGGCGAGGTGGGGGTTTGCCGATAGTCAGTTTCCTCAACTGCGGTCCCACTTGTAAGGCCAACTCCAACGCACAACCCCAAACAGATCTCCGTTTTGCCCGGATTCTGTTCGTTTGGGTAGGGCAATGGGGTCATGTCCGGGCCATTTCTCGGTTGCGGTGGCCGTGCACCCAACGCGCGGATGCATCCCGGGCGCGTACATTTTTCTTTGCAAACACATATATTTTTTCATCATTGATTTTTGGTACATGGAAATACATCAACAAAATTTGACTAGAAAAGCAAGACCAAAGAAAACAAGAACCACAAGAATACATTTTAGAAGATATCCAACTTCCATAACTGCTCGTGTAAGTTGTCTTAGTGCCTTCTCGATGCATTCATTGTTGATCTGCGGAGGCTCGATCTTGCGTGCTTCTTTCTTCTTCGAGTGTATAGAAGTAGATGTTGCTTCCTCGCATCTAGTCTCATGTCTAGCCTTTATTCTATCAGCAAGTGCACTAGTCTCATCTCTAGCCTCTATTCTAGCTAAAAGTGCTAGAACATCTACTAAATTTCGCTCTATCAATATATCGATGTACTCTTGTTCCCAATACCAAAACTTGCATCCATTCTACACAATAAAATTTTAAGTTAGCACACTAGTCTAATCCGAGAGCACAACCGAAGCTAAAGTAGCACATACCCCATCGGTTGAGCACTTGATGAACACCCACTCGGGATGTTCCGGCGTTGTAGACACGCGGCACAAGACCTTCTTTGGGTAGTCGTCGCACGTAATGAGTGGCAACGGTGTGCCGACGAGCTTTTGGGCCAACATCGAGCCTGGCCAACCGCCATTCATTTATCTGCCGGCGGACCACCGATGGTGTAGATCCGAGCGGCTTGAGGAGGAGTCAGTACCTGCATGAAGCCTTGCCGGGGCCTTCCGGCCCGGTGCCCGGCCAGTCCATGGTGCGGCGACCGCCTCCCACAGCCGGGCGAGCTCAAGCCCGACTGAATCCGCTCCAAATCCGGCCGCCGGGTGCGCAAAACACGTAGCCGTGGTTGGGTACCTCCGGGGCGTCGAGGGAAAGGGGGTTGAGCGAGCGCGTGTCCCAGCTGCACGTGCTGGAGTTGGCCTAGCGGCATGGCGGACCAACCGTGTGGGGGTGTGAAGTGGCTTCGCTCGTGTGGGGGACGGAAGCCATCCCGCGCGGGCGCTAGGTCTGGCAGGACAGCATTGTCATCTGTGTGTGACCTCCGTGGCAACCTTCTGCTCCCCACTAGCCTCTTCATTGACATGTGGTCCCGTTCCAACATGTCAGTGAGACGACGGCGAGACCTTTTGTACAATTTCCTAATGGACGTCTATGTAGGCCGGGGCGCCTCTTCGTGTACCGTGGCAACCGTCCATCGACTCTTCGCCTTTCCCTCTCGATTTGGAACTGCTATCGCACGCTCTTCCTCCCTCCTCCATTTACCTTCACCCTTCCTTCTGCCACTGTTCGTTCGTCTTCTCCATGGAGGGAACAGGCCGGAAACGACCCCGTTATTCTTGCCCCGATATGAATGATGACGTGGTGGAGGAACTCATTGATCGGTGCAACGTCATCACCTCGGCTAGCATGGCAGGTTCATTCAAGACCATTTTCGACTCAACTAATAACATCATTACAATGAACCCAAGGGTCCACGAGAGGTTTGATCTCCCCTATCTTCTTTGTAGTGACCCTGCTGACTGGCGCGCGGACGACGGAGGCATCGCCTTGTGCAAGTTGGTGCCGCTTGATAATGATACGTGTGATGTTAAGATGCCATCGCTTGAGGCTAAGGCTTGGGCAGGCGCAAATGGAGATTGGGTTTTTTATATTGGGTACAACTGCGAGTGGGAACTTGTGAATGTGTACATACGTCACCGGGTTCCACTTCCAAAAATCTCAGACTCCCCAGAGGTTGAGCACGCCGGTATTCTACGTACGTTCAACTACGATCATGGTGACTGCCATCTACAAAAGATAGCAATTTGTCGAGTTCCCGACTGCTCTTGGGATTTAATGGACTATGGAGTTGTTGCTATCTTCGACAAGCTTGTTGCCTTCCTTCATAGTTCAACTGGATGGATATTGCTCAAAAATCAGTTTCTATACACGGATGTGTACTGTGATGCAATTCAATACGAGGGTCTTGTGTTTGCTGCCACCACTCGTGGCACTGTTTTTGCATGGAATCCTTATGCTTTCGGTAAATTTGTCTTCCACCATAATTATAATTGTTTCATCCACATGCATGCGGGTTAGCTAGTTTACCTTTACTAATTAACCTTCTTGTGTTTCCAAGGTCCTGTGAACACTCCACCACCTATACTTGAAAAAATTTATAACTAAGGGGGAGATGACGATGATGATGATCACGAGCATGAGGACCCATATACTCAGTGGCGCCTGGCAACTTATTCCGATGGATCACCTCTTCTTGTCTGTATATAGGGCACCGCTGATGTTACTAAGGAAGCCGGTGTTGTCTCCCATGGTTGCACTCTCCGGACCTATTCCAACATCCGTTTCAGGGTATTCGGGATGGATACTACTATGCTAGCGCCAACACCTTCTCCCTGGTTTAGTATTGATACTCTTGGCGGAAACTCATTCTTCCTTGGACAAAAGTATCCAATCATGGTGAAAGGCGATCCAGCTGCTGTTGACGCAACGTTACTACCATTTATGAGAAGCCACTCTATCTATACCTCGGACATTGCTATGCTTCCCTACCGTGGCTATCACAATATGGGTCATGAAATAGGCCGCTTCAGCCTGAATGATCAGTCCTGTGTTGGTCTCGAGATTGACAGTAGTTGGCCCTTCCGAGACAAACTCTTCTGGTTCAAAGCAAGCGTTTCCAACGCCGAGGATTGGTTGAGCTAAAGTGCATTTCATTGCTTGTTATTTGTTGTGTGATGAAAACTTTAGTATTTACTAGAATGTTTTGTTGGAAGTAATATATAATCCAACATGTATCCTCATTGTTGTTGTGTGTTGATGACTTGTTGTATGTAATGAATGGTACATTTGCATATGCATGTCATAAACTCAATTTATAAATGGTTTTCGACTCACTTCTTGGAGTGTTAGTGCCGTAGTAGTATAGCCAGCATCCGTAGTACTCCCTCCGTTCCTATTTATGGTGCACATAAATTTTCTAGGGAAGTTCCGAAATGTAGTGCGTATTAACAACTGCATGCTCATTTGGACAAAAATGACCCTCCACTTTATCCCCTTCCTCCCAAAACAAACACATCTCTCCCTTCTCTTTCCTTCGGACCAACCCATCTCCAAATCCCCAATCTCCATGTCTAATGTATGCAGCCATACGCCTCCAAAGATAATCTGGCGGAGATGATGGTGGTGAAGGCGGTGGCGCCGTGGCAGTCAGCGGCGTGATGGATGCAGGAAGTGAGAGGGAGGAGAGGATGAGGCAAGGTGTACAGCTGTCGGAGAAGGCGGTGACAGCAAAGTAGGTGCTACGGTGATAGACAGAAGCTTGATGAGGAGGCGATCATCGCGGTGCACGTCCGGCCGTGGCTCTTTTGGCGGCGACGGGGATCGAAACTATTCCATGCTCACGACTGCTGGATCGACATGGCATGGCTCCTCATCCCCGCCCTGCTTGTCCATCACCATGGATGGCTTCTCGTCGTCCATCACTGGCGGCCGGCATCACCGCGTATGCGGGCTCCTTCTCCGTGTACGCTACCGGCAGCCGGCGTCACTGCATCAGTGTCTGGTTTCTCTATGGCCACCGCATCCCCGTACGGCTTCCTTGCGTCCACCGTTGGCGGCCGGCGTCACTGTGCACATGGCCGCCATCTCCGTGTCCGCTACCAGCAGCCGGCGTTGCTGCATCAGTGCCTGATTTCTCTACGGCCACCACATCCACATATGGTTTCCGCGCGTCCATTGCCGGTGGCCGGCGTCACCGCTCACACGGCCGCCATCTCCATGTTCGCCACCGGCAACCGGCATCACTGCATCAGTGTGGTTTGTCCGCGACCACCATATCCCCGTCCGGCTTCATGGTGCTCGTACCGAAGACTAGCGTCAGCAACACATCAGATGGATGGAGTAGTACAGTAGCCTGGGCTAGAAACAAAGTGAGGGTATTCTCGTCCATAATTTAAAGACAGCACATTCATTGGTATGTGGGTCAAAAACTATGCGCACTACTTTAAGGAACGGGGGGAGTAGTATGAAGTTGCCATATCACATAGAGCCAACCAATAGTTAGTTCTAGTGAGATCAACTAGAGCTAGGTGTCGCACGAAGGCCGAGAAATATGGTGATAGCGTGAATGTCTGAGGTGGGACTTGTACGTTGTATGATGTAGGCACAGGGCTTGTCATGTTTCCTACTCCTCCAGTCTAAATGTGGAGAAGATTTGGTCGAGTTCTTCCTCCTTTTGCCGACACGTGGGACATCCAGCATCCAGGTCATGTAATGCAACAAAACTGAGTGGTAGTTGAAAAGCCACATGATGTGCATCTTGGGTTAAACTGTAAATAGAATCTTACTACTCTTGAGTAACTCCAAAAGCGGCCACCGAAGATCTTTATTGGATTTGTTTTTCATAACCAGCACATCGAGGTGAAAGATGTGCAGGTTCAGTGGGTCCTCTTGCGTTTTCACTGACATGTTGGACCGCATGTGAGCAAACAGACGATGGGCTCCACGCGTCTGCTGGCTGGCTGAGAAGAGAGATAGAGGAGGGCTGAGCACGGACTCCAGGAAATTTGTTCTACGTAACCAGCACCTCGATATAGGCTCGATATAGTAGGGTGGCATGGGCCATAACTAGCATTCACATCTAGCAGTATGGCACACGCCACCCACACGAGTCCCATCTGACACCAATTTTCTTGGAGTCCATGCTACAACCATCTCTTCTCCCTCCTGTTTTCTCAGCCATCGCGCGGTGGGCGGGGTGGGCGTTTGTCGATAGTCGATTTGCTCAACTGTGGTCCCATTCGTAAGTGAAAATGCAACACAACACGCATTCCCCCTTGAGTGGCGTGCCGGACCAACCGTGTGGGGGTGTGATGCGAACACAACAGGCTTTTCCTTTTGAACTTGTAACTTGTAAATTTTGGTTCTGCTCCATGGCGCGACCAATAGATAGAAATAACGATTTTCCCTAGAGTAATGAGAAGTTTAGTTTTGGCGTGGTTCATGCATGGAGTACGTATGAAAATTATGTAGTTGATGCGAAAGGTAAGATAATTACTGCAGTAGTACCATATACTACTACATGGATTTGACGGAAAGATAAAGATACAAACGGATCCATCAACGACATCCTCACGCCCTAGTGTGCCGGGTCACCAACCGACGTGTGAGGAGCAGCGGCGTTGGGGGCGAGCTCAATGTGCTTCTGGACATTGCCGTCCAAGGTTGCCCTGCAGTCCAAGAAGGCCAGCGACCTATCGTCCTCCTTTGGCACGTAGTAGTCCTTGTGGACGATTTGCGTGTAGACGTGGGTGATTATGTCGAGGGTGTCTTGTTGCGCCAGGCACTGCGCGACAAGCGTGACCTCGAGGTGGACATTCTCCGGCGTGACGGCGGGCAGTCGCAGGGCCACCAGTGTGCCGAAGAGGTTGTCACCATAGAGGCCGTTGAGGGTGGCGGGCATCGCAGAGCCTGGGCATGTGGGATGGAGGCGTACGTCAAGGTCGTCTACGAGCTTCTTGACGACGGTGAACTTGTTGAGGAAGCCGACGAGGACCTCGTCGAACAAGGAGACAAAGCTGTCGTCCAAGCAGCCTCTCGCCCTGGCGGCCTCAAGCACGACCTGGAGATGTTCCTCGGTGCCGGGCCGCAGGCCAGCATTGTGGACCATCTGGCACAGCCGGCTGATGCTCACACTCATCGCCTCCATGGGTCTAGCTTCTAGTCAACTGATCTTGCGATTGGAGTGATCACTCTTGCCCTTGGTTAGGGTGCATAGGTGCGTAGGATTTCATAGATTGGACTGGCGGGGAGACTTTATATGAGAAGTGCAGACAGCGTTGCATTCACGTGTGTGTTGGACATCTACTCCTCGGCCCTCTACTGCACCTGCCTTTGGCTATATGACAGGTGGGCCAGCCACCTGTTGGGCCCATGTGTCATACACCCAAACGCAGGTGCAGTAAGCCAATGAAGCTGTGTCCCCCTCCGTGCCAGTGCAGTGTAGTCTTCTCACCGGACCTCTAGTTGGGGCCAAATGAGAGAACTTTGATGTTTACTGGTTTATTGGTCCCCTTTGCATTTTGCGCCAAGTTTTGAGCTTTGATTTAACTAATAAAATGTTAATGCATGTAACCAAAAATGTTGTGTAAGTCACCTTACGAAAACCAAATAATCCCAAAACACTTAGGCACGGTACATTAACTCCCTCCTCGTTTCTTATTTCGTGACATATCAACCAATGAGTGATGTGGGTCGTGCATGCTTTCAATGACTTGAGACTACCAAACATGACATGCAGTGGTTAGTTCATTGCATGTAACCCTATTAATTAGCAAAAAGACATTAAGTTCTCTCGCTTTCCTTTTCGTCTTGGTCATGGTGCACAACCTAAGAGCATGGTTAATAGTATAGCCAACTGCTGGCTATATGATGTTGCCATGTCATATAGAGCCATCACTTGTAGCCACTCATACAATAAGGTTAGCTATAAGGCTGGCTATAAGAGTACTACTTTTTCTCATCTTCTCTCTTTCTTCATATTTATTGTACGTATCGGCCTAGGAATCCGCCTATAGCTAGGCTCTTGCATGAGATCCCACTCCTCTTTTTCATTTGCTCTAAGATGACTTAGGCTAGTCATAGTGGGAGTAACTTAGGTGGTAACATAACGCACTCCAAGAAAAGTTTGCTTATGTGGCATGTAGTTAATGAGGAGAGAGGTGTTTAGAGTAACATAATATGTTACTGTAACATCAGTCCGACCCATGGCTAACAGGACGGATGCCCGAGGACCCCTTAGTCCAGGACTCCCTCACCTGCAGTAGGCCTTTCACCTAGCAGTGCATCAAGGACATAATTCTTCTGTGCATCAATGAGGATAATCCTCAAGTTACAGACCCAGACCGTGTAGTTTCTACCATCATCTTTCAACTTAGCTTTCTCTAGGAACGCATTAAAATTCAAGGGAACGGTAGCACGGCCATTGATCTACAACATAGATATGCAAAAACTATCAAGACTAAGTTCATGATAAATTAAGTTCAATTAATCATATTACTAAAGAACTCCCACTTAGATAGACATCCCTCGAGTCATCTAAATGATAACGTGATCCATATCAACTAAACCATGTCCGATCATCACGTGAGATGGAGTAGTTTTCAATGGTGAACATCTCTATGTTGATCATATCTACTATATGATTCACGTTCGACCTTTTGGTATAGTGTTCCAAGGCCATGTTTGTACATGCTAGGCTCATCAAGTTTAACCTGAGTATTCCGCACGTGCAAAACTGGCTTGCACCCATTGTATGTGAATGTAGAGCTTATCACACCCGATCATCACGTGGTGTCTCGGCACGACGAACTGTCGCAACGGTGCATACTCAGGGAGAACACTTTTACTTTGAAATTTTAGTGAGGGATCATCTTATAATGCTACCGGCGTACTAAGAAAAATATGATGCATAAAAAGATAAACATCACATGCAATCAAAATATGTGACATGATATGGCCATCATCATCTTGTGCCTTTGATCTCCATCTCCAAAGCACCGTCATGATTTCCATAGTCACCGACTTGACACCTTGATCTCCATCGTAGCATCGATGTCGCCTCGCCAACTATTGCTTCTACAACTATCGCTAACGCATAGTGATGAAGTAAAGCAATTACATGGCGATTGCATTTTATACAATAAAGCGACAACCATAAGGCTCCTGCCAATTGCCGATAACTTCTACAAAACATGATCATCTCATACAATAATGTATATCACATCATGTCTTGACCATATCACATCATAACATGCCCTGCAAAAACAAGTTAGACATCCTCTACTTTGTTGTTGCAAGTTTTACGTTGCTACTACGGGCTTCTAGTAAGAACTGTTCTTACCTACGCATCAAAACCACAACGATGTTTCGTCAAGTTTGTTGTTTTAACCTTCAACAAGGACCAGCCGTAGTCAAATTCGATTCAACTAAAGTTGGAGAAATAGACACCCGACAACCACCTTTATGCAAAACAAGTTGCATGTCTGTTGGTGGAACTGGTCTCATGAACGTGGTCATGTAAGGTTGGTCTGGGGCGCTTCATCCAACAATACCGCTGAATCAAAATAAGACATTGGTGGTAAGCAGTATGACTATGATCGCCCGCAACTATTTGTGTTCTACTCGTGCATATCATCTACGCATAGACCTGGCTCGGATGCCACTGTTGGGGAACATAGAATGCAATTTCAAAAAATTCCTACGATCGCGCAAGATCTATCTAGGAGATGCATAGCAACAAGACGGGAGAATGTGTCCACGTACCCTCGTAGACCAAAAGCGGAAGCGTTCGTTTAATGCGGTTGATGTAGTCGAACATCTTCTTGATTCAACCGATCAAGTACCGAACATACGGCACCTCCGAGTTTTGCACACGTTCAGCTCGATGATGTCCCTCGAACTCTTGATCTAGCAAAGTGTTGAGGGAGAGTTTCGTCAGCACGATGGTGTGGTGATGGTGATGGTGAAGTGACCCGCATAGGGCTTCACCTAAGCACTACGACAATATGACCGGAGGTGTAAACGGTGGAGGAGGGCACCGCACATGGCTAAGAACAATTGATGTGTCTAGGAGGCGCCCCCTCCCATGTATATAAAGGAGGGAGAGGAGAGGAGGCCGGCCAAGGCGCGCTCCCAAGTGGGGAGGAGTCCTACTAGGACTCCAAGTCCAATTCGGACCCCCTTCCTTTTACCAGAGAGGGAGAAGGAGAAGGGAAGGGGGCGTCACCCCCTTCCCCACTCCAATTTGGACCCCTTCCAAGTGGGGGCACGCCAGCCCCTTGTGGGCTGGTATGCCTCCCTCCCAAGGCCCATGTGGCCCATTACTTTCCCCGAGGGGTTCCGGTAACCCCCCGATACTTCGATAAGTACACGAAACACTCTGGAACCATTCTGGTGTCCAAATACTATCGTCCAATATATCAATCTTTACCTCTTGACCATTTCGAGACTCCTCGTCATGTCCGTAATCTCATCCGGTACTCCGAACAATATTCGGTCACCAAAACACATAACTCATAATACAAATCGTCGTCGAAGTTAAGCGTGCGGACCCTACGGGTTCGAGAACTATGTAGACATGACCGAGACACCTCTCCGGTCAATAACCAACAACAGAACCTGGATGCTCATATTGGTTCCGACACAGGGCCGGTCTTGAGATTTTGGGGGCCCGGACAAGACTAAAATTCGGGGCCCTTAATATAGATTTCATAACAATAAAAATGAATATACATGTGTAAAAAATATTATCAATAACACTTAAATGCATGCAAAAAAGTGTGCATATCAAATAATTTATACATATTACCTCAAATTTTTCTTCTAACATTTCACGATGCAAAGTCAATTATGATGGGGGAGATGTCAATATCATCCAATACTTTCTTCTCTATGCTTAGTGTTACCAAACTATTTAACCTCTATGATTCATTGTTTATCTCAGATAGTTCTTCTGTCATTTCAACTTTGAAAATCCTGGCGCGGTAAATAAGATGTGATAAGGAATGGGGATATTAGGATAAAAATCAACTCATTGACATGCTCGAAAACTCCATAAAACAGATTGTACACCATCTCGCAAAGTGAATATCATAATCTTTAATTAAAAAATGAGATCATATACCTCAACATCATGAACCATCACGAGAAAAAGTTTCTGCAAATTTTGTGCAATAGTCTTAAGGTTCAATTCATTTAATGATTTTAGGGTGCCCAAGCCCAACAATAATCCAAACATATCTTTGAAGAGCATGAGTTTTTTAAATCTACCTTCTGAAGAAGTGAGCGTCATATCAACTAAAACAAAATGAATATTTTAACTTTGAAAGCCTTCTCAGCTTCTAGGATTTCTTCTTGACGAGCACTTTTTCCATGAATATTTCCGTGTTATAATTGTACCAGGTCATCCACACCTTTCTTCCTTTTCCAGTTATCGCTACCAGATGTATACTTTCTTCTGGACGACATGATCAGACACAATGCTGAAAAATAAAGGAAAAATTACATCAATTGACAATTGTTGAAAAGTGGCAATGTGTCGGCTGTTCATCTAGTAGACTAGGAACAACAATATGAATACAAGATATTACCTTAGAGGGTCGGATCGTTGATGGACGGAGAGCAAAGCGAGGTTGCGCCGGCCACTAGGGAAATGAAATCGGCGGACACACCTGACTGAATTAGCAAGGAAAATTCAATTTTTTAGGAGAAAGGGGAAAAGGGGGCGCCGAGCGCAGTCGTGATTCGCCAAGAAACAAAGCATCAGTAGCTGATGAGAAATGGGTAATCGCCGCATGAATGTGTGCATGATGGAATAGGAAGGAATCAATCGATTCCTTTTTTTGACACACACGTATTAACCTAGGAACCAATCGGGAAAGGATCAATCAATTCCTTTTTTAGGCCGTGCACGTACTAAATGGAACGAATCAAAAGGGATCAATCAGTTCCTTTTTTCTACGTCTATCCATGTACTAAATGGAATGAATCGATCACTAGCTCATCCTCCCTGATTCGCTGCTGATGCTGCCTTCGTGTGTACACCGGGGAGGGGGCCCTCGATTTTGGGGGCCCGGGGCAGCCGCCCCCTGCCCCATCCCAGGGTCGGCCCTGTTCCCACATATTCTATGAAGATCTTTATCGGTCAAACCATAATGACAACATACGTCATGCACTTTGTCATCCATATGTTACTTACCCGAGATTCGATCATCGCTATCTTCATGCCTAGTTCAATCTCGTTACCGGCAAGTCTCTTTACTTGTTCCGTAATGCATCATCCCGCAACTAACTCATTAGTCACATTGCTTGCAAGGCTTATCATGATGAGCATTACTGAGAGGGCTTAGAGATACCTCTCCGATACTCGAAGTGACAAATCCTAATCTCGATCTATGCAACCCAACAGACACCTTCGTAGATACCTGTAGAGCATCTTTATAATCACCCAGTTACATTGTGACATTTGATAGCACATAAGGTATTCCTCCGGTATCCGGGAGTTGCATAATCTCATAGTCAAAGGAATATGTATAAGTCATGAAGAAAGCAATAGCAATAAAACTTAATGATCATTATGCTAAGCTAACGGATGGGTCTTGTCCATCACATCATTCTCCTAATGATGTGATCTCGTTAATCAAATGAAAACACATGTCTATGGTTAGGAAACGTAACCATCTTTGATTAACGAGCTAGTCTAGTAGCGGCATACTAGGGACACTTTGTTTTGTCTATGTATTCACACATGTATCAAGTTTCCTGTTAATACAATTCTAGCATGAATAATAAACATTTATCATGATATAAGGAAATATAAATAACAACTTTATTATTGCCTCTATGGCATATTTCCTTCAAGGATCATTGGTGATGATGATGGCTTCAATTTCCCCCTCCCGGAGGGAAGTTTCCCCGGTGGAATCGCTCCGCCGGAGAGCAAAAGTGCTCCTGCCTAGGTTCTGCCCCGAGACGGCGGCGCTTCGTCCCGAAACCTGCTACCTCTTGAGCTTGCGTTGGTTTTTCCCTTGAAGAGGAAAGGGTGATGTAGCAAAGTAGCGTAAGTATTTCCCTCAGTTTTGAGAACCAAGGTATCAATCCAGTAGGAGACAACACAACAAGCTACCTAATATCTGCACAAACACCAACTTGTAACCAATGCGACAAAGGGGTTGTCAATCCCTTCACAGTTATTCGCAAATTGAGATCTGATAGAGATGGGTAAACGGTGAAGTAATATTTTTGGTATTTTTGTTTTATGGAACGGAAAGTAAAAGATTGCATAAGAAAGTAAATAGGAAACTCGAATTGTAGATCAGAAACTTATATGATGGAAAATAGACCCGGGGGCCATAGGTCTCACTAGAGGCTTCTCTCAAGAAAGAAATTATTATGGTGGGTGGACAAACTATTGTCGAGCAATTGATAGAAAAGTGCAAAGTTATGATGATATCTAAGGCAATGATCATGAATATAGGCATCACGCCCGTGTCAAGTAGACCGAAATGATTCTGCACTACTACTATTACTCCACACATGGACCGACTCCTGCCTGCTGATACGTCTCCAACGTATCTATAATTTTTTACTGTTCCATGATGTTATATTACCAATCTTGGATGTTTTATAATCATTTTATAGTCATTTTATATCATTTTTTGGTACTAACCTATTGATATAGTGCCAAGTGCCGGTTGTTGTTTTTCCATGTTCTTTACATCGTAGAAAATCAATATCAAGCAGAGTCCAAATGCCACGAAACTTTACGGGGATTTTTTAGGGACCAGAAGACACGTATTGGGCCCTGGCTACGCCTGGGGGGTGCTTCGAGGAGAGTACTACCCACCAGGACGCGCTAGGAGGCCCAGGCGCGCCCTGGTGGGTTGTGCCCACCTCAGGTGCCCCCGGGACTTCCTCTTTGCTCTATATATACCCCAATATTCCCAAAACCCTAGGGGAGTTGAGGAAATATTCATCCAACCGCCGCAGAGTCTAGAACCACCAGATCCAATCTAAACACCATCTCGAATGGGGTTCACCACCTCCATTGGTGCCTCTCCGATGATGCGTGAGTAGTTCTTTGTAGACCTTCGGGTCCGTAGTTAGTAGCTAGATGGCTTCCTCTCTCTCTGATTTCTCAACACAATGGTCTCTTGGGGATCCATATGATGTAACTCTTTTGTGTTTTGTTTGTTGGGATCGATGAACTTTGAGTTTATGATCAGATCTATCTTTTTATATCCATGAAAGTATTTGAGTTTCTTTGATCTCTTTTATGCATGATCTCTTATAGCCTCATATTTCTTCTCCGATATTTGGGTTTTATTTGGCCAACTTGATCTATTTATCTTGCAATGGGAAGAGGTGCTTTGTAGTGGGTTCGATCTTACGGTGTCTGATCCCAGTGACAAAAAGGGAACCGACACGTATGTATCGTTGCTACTAAGGATAAAATGATGGGGTCTATGTCTACATAGATAGATCTTGTCTACATCATGTCATCGTTCTTATTGCATTACTCCATTTCTCCATGAACTTAATACACTAGATGCATGCTGGACAGCGGTCGATGTGTGGAGTAATAGTAGTAGATGCAGGCAGGAGTCGGTCTACTAATCTTGGACGTGATGCCTATGTAATGATCATTGCCTGGATATCGTCATGAGTATTTGAATTTCTATCAATTGCCCAACGGTAATTTGTTCACCCACCATTTGCTATTTTTCTCGAGAGAAGCCACTAGTGAAACCTACGGCCCCCGGGTCTCTTTATCATATTATTTGCCTTTGCGGTCTATTTTATTTGCCTTTTATTTTTCAGATCTATTAAACTATAAACACAAAAATACCTTGCTGCAATTTACTTTATTTTGCGTTCGATCGATCATTATTTACAACTTTATCCTGTCCATGCACCAATTTCTAGCACCGTTACCCGAAAGGGATTGACAACCCCTTTAACACGTCGGGTTGCGAGTGGTTGTTATTTGTGTGCAGGGGCTGTTTACGTTGTGTTGCTTGGTTCTCCTACTGGTTCGATAACCTTGGTTTCATCATTGAGGGAAATACCTACCGTCGCTGTGTTGCAGCATCCCTTACTCTTTGGGGAAATACCGGCATAGCTTCAACCCGCAAAACCTACATCTAGAGTATAAAGTTCATGAAGAACAGAGTAACACATTAAGTAAGATGACATGATGTAGTGGGATTAACTCAAGCAATATGATGAAAACCCCATCTTGTTATCCTCGATGGCAACAATACAATATGTGTCGGTTCCCCTTCTTTCACTAGGATCGAGCACCGCAAGATTGAACCCAAAGCTAAGCACTTCTCCGATTGCAAGAAAAACCAATCTAGTTGGCCAAACCAAATCGATAGTTCGAAGAGACTTGCAAAGATATCAAATCATGCATATAAGAATTCAGAGGAGATTCAAATAATATCCAAAGATAAGTTGATGATAAATCCACAATTCATCGGATCTCAACAAACACAACACAAAAGAGTATTACATCGAATAGATCTCCAAGAACATCGAGGAGAACATGGTATTGAGAATCAAAGAGAGAGAAGAAGCCATCTAGCTACTAGCTATGGACACATAGGTCTATGGTAAACTACTCACGCTTCATCGGAGAGGCAATGGTGTTGATGTAGAAGCCCTCCGTGATCCCCCCTCCGGCAGGATGCCGGAAAAGGCCCAAGATGGGATCTCATGGGTACATAAGGTTGGTGCGGTGCAAAAGTGGTTTCATGGCTCCCCTGGAAGTTTTTTGGGTATAAGAGTATATATAGGAGGTAGATCTAGGCCAGGAGGCCACCGAGGGGCCCATAGGGGGCGCGCCCCACCCCCTTGGTGTGCCCTCCACCCCTGTGGATGCCTCGTGGCTCTTCTAACTTGCACTCCAAGTCTCTTGGGTATCTTCTAGTCCAAGAGAAATCATTGCGAAAGTTTTATTCAGTTTGGACTCCGTTTGGTATTCCTTTTCTGCGAAACTCTAAAACAAGGAAAAAAACAGAAACCGACACTCGGCTCTAGGTTAATGGGTTAGTCCCAAAAATCATATAAAATAGCATATTAATGCATATAAAACATCCAAAACAGATAATATAATAGCATGGAACAATCAAAAATTATAGATATGTTGGAGACGTATCAAGCATCCCCAAGCTTAATTCATGCTCGTCCTCAAGTTGGCAAATGATAAAAACAGAATTTTTGATGTGGAATGCTACCTAACATATTTATCCATGTAATTCTCTTTATTGTGGCATGATTGTTCATATCCGTAAGATTCAAAACAAAAGTTTAATATTGACATAAAAACAATAATACTTCAAGCATACTAACAAAATAATTATGTCTTCTCAAAATAACATGGCCAAAGAAAGCTTATCCCTACAAAATCATATAGTCTGGCTATGCTCCATCTTCATCACACAAAATATTCAAATCATGCACAACCCCGATGACAAGCCAAGCAATTGTTTCATATTTTTGATGTTCTCAAACCTTTTCAACTTCCAGGCAATACATGAGCGTGAGCCATGGACATGGCACTATAGGTGGAATAGACTGTGGTTGTGGAGAAGACAAAAAGAAGGAGATAGTCTCACATCAACTAGGCGTATCAACGGGCTATGGAGATGCCCATTAATAGATATCAATGTGAGTGAGTAGGGATTTCCATGTCATGGATGCACTAGAGCTATAAGTTTATGAAAGCTCCAAAAGAAAACTGAGTGGGTGTGCATCCAACTTGCTTGCTCACGAAGACCTAGGGCATTTTGAGGAAACCCATCATTGGAATATATAAGCCAAGTTCTATAACGAAAATTCCCAGTAGTATATGAAAGTGATATCATAGGAGACTCTCTATCATGAAGATCATGGTGCTACTTTGAAGCACAAGTGTGGTAAAAGGATAGTAACATTGCCCCTTCTCTCTTTTCTCTCATTTTTTTTATTTGGGCCTTCTTCATTTTTTGGCCTCTCTTTTTTCGTCTGGAGTCTCACCCCGACTTGTGGGGGAATCATAGTCTCCATCATCCTTTCCTCACATGGGACAATGCTCTAACAATGAAGATCATCACACTTTTATTTACTTACAACTCAAAGATTACAACTCGATAATTAGAACAAAATATGACTCTATGTTAATGCCTCCGGTGGTATACCAGGATGTGCAATGAATTAAGAGCAACATGTATACAAAATTATGAATGGTGGCTTTGCCACAAATGCGATGTCAACTACATGATCATGCAAAGCAATATGACAATGATGGAGCGTATCGTAATAAACGAAATGGTGGAAAGTTGCATGGCAATATATCTCAGAATGTCTTTGGAAATGCCATAATAGGTAGGTATTGTGGCTGTTTTGAGGAAGGAATGTGGTGGGTTTATGGTACCGGCGAAAGTTTCACGGTACTAGAGAGGCTAGCAATGGTGGAAAGGTGAGAGTGTGTATAATCCATGCACTCAACATTAGTCATAAACAACTCACATACTTATTGCAAAAATCTATTAGTCATCAAAACAAAGTACTACGCGCATGCTCCTAGGGGTATAGATTGGTAGGAAAAGACCATCGCTCGTCCCCAACCGCCACTCATAAGGAAGACAATCAATAAATAAATCATGCTCCGACTTCATCACATGACGGTTCACCATACGTGCATGCTACGGGACTCACAAACCTTAACACAAGTATTTCTCAAATTCACAACTACTTACTATCATGACTCTAATATCACCGTCTTCATATCTCAAAACAATCATAAGGAATCAAACTTCTCATAGTATTCAATGCACTTTATATGAAAGTTTTTATTATATCCCTCTTGGATGCCTATCATATTAGGACTAATTTTATAACCAAAGAAAATTACCATGCTGTTATAAAGACTCTCAAAATAATATAAGTGAAGTACGAGATTTCATCAATTTCTATAAAATAAAACCACCGCCGTGCTCTAAAAAGATATAGGTGAAGCACTAGAGCAAAATTTCCTAGCTCGAAAGATGTGAAGCACATAGAGTATTCTAATAAATCACGATTCATGCGTGTCTCTCCCAAAAGGTGTGTACATCAAGGATGATTGCGGAAAACTAAAAAGAAAAGAGTCAAATCATACAAGACGCTCCAAGCAAAATGCATATCATGTGGTGAATAAAAATATAGCCTCAAGTAAAGTTACCGATAGATGAAGACGAAAGAGGGGATGCCTTCCCGAGGCATCCCCAAGCTTAGGCTTTTTGACATCCTTGAATATTACCTTGAGGTGCCTTGGGCATCCCCAAGCTTAGGATCTTGCCACTCCTTATTCCATAGTCCATCAAATCCTTACCCAAAACTTGAAAACTTCACAACACAAAACTCTAACAGAAAATCTCGTAAGCTCCGTTAGTATAAGAAAATAAATCACCACTTTTGGCACTATTGTGAATTAATTCTTTATTTATATTGGTATAATATCTACTGTATTCTAACTTTTCCATTGTTCATGCCCCCAGATACTAGATATAGATGCAATAAGCAAACAACACGCGAAAACCAGAATCTGTCAAAAAGAGAACAGTTTGTAGCAATCTGGATATTTAGAATACTTATGTAAATCCAAAAATCTTGATAAATTAGGAAGTCCTGGACAATTTCTTTATTAATCCTCTGCAAAAATAATCATTATTTTATCGCTCTCCTGTAAAAAAAATGAAAACTAATCTCCTGGTGCAAAAGTTTCTATTTTTCAGCAGGATCAAATCAACTATCATCGTAAGCTATCCCAAAGGTCTTACTTGGCACAAACACTAATTAAAACACAAAACCACATCTAACCATAGGCTAGATGACAAATTTATAGCAAAACAGGACCTAAAAAGAAAGAACAAAAATAAAATTGGGTTGCCTCCCAACAAGTGCTATTGTTTAACGCCCCTAGCTAGGCATAAAAACACGAATAGATCTAAGTATAATCGTCTTCGGTATTCAATTACTTTCTCATCAAGTCTTCCATACCTCGTCTAAGAAATTATATTCTCTCTTTTATTTCCCTTCTAGTAGATGAACTTAAATCATGGAAGGGACTTTGGTTTGTGATCTTAACATTCATAAACCCATAATGAGGATCATCACCATATATGTCATCATACAAAATACGTAGCTCGTTTTTAACTGGTTCCTTCATCATTTTATTCAACGAATCTCTATTAAACCCTACATAAATTCCCCTAGTCCAATCAAACTCTTTGAAGGTTTCAAGATACAAATATTGAGAGATCTCAGAATGGGGAACTCTTTTCCTAAGATTTTCACTAGAAGATTGATAATCCCTAGATTCCAAACTACGCATAGTTTCTTCATCATGAAAGGATATCTATAATTGGAGGGTTTTCAACATCCTTTTTATAGAAATAAAAAATATCCCTAGCTTCTAGGATAATAAAATCAAATTCACGCACAAGAATAATAGTGGCAATCTTTTTAGCTATGTGATGATTGATTTTAGGAAGTTCATAAAACACTGTTTGCAAAGCGGGATGAAGATGCACAAATTTTCATTCTAATTTCTCAACAAGCATCACAATAGCATCATCATAAGAATTTGTCTCAAGAAGAATAGTTCTTTTGTTAATAGGCAAGGATCCCGTACAATCAAAGAATTCTTTAATAATACTTTTTCTGATATATTACCATCTCCTATACGAAAGATTTTAATTTTGTAATTAGGAGGCTTTTTAGGTCCGGGATCCGAAGAGAAAATTTCAAGGTTCTCCTCGAGATTTTCAGTGATAACATCCCCAATTTCAGACATGGTGGTGAAAAATGAGCAAATGAAGAAAATGAACGGGAGAGGGGGGAAGAAAAGGCGAATCTTTTTGAAAATTGTTATAGAAGTGAGGAAGAGGAAAACAAGAGGAGAATGATGAATAATGTAATGCGAGGGATGAGAGTTTATGGTGGGTACTTGGTATGTTTTAGTTTGGCGTAGATCTCCCCGGCAACGGCACCAGAAATCCTTCCTTCTACCTCTTGAACTTGTGTTGGTTTTTCCATTGAAGAGGAAAGGGTGATGCAACAAAGTAGCGTAAGTATTTCCCTCAGTGAGAACCAAGGTATCAATCTAGTAGGAGACAACGCAACAAGCCACCGAATACCTGCACAAACAAACACCAACCTACACAAAGGGGTTGTCAAACCCTTCACGGTTATTTGCAAAGTGAGATCTGATAGAGATGGATAAACGGTAAAGTTATATTTTTGGTAGTTTTGGTTTATGGAGTGAAAAGTAAAAGATTTCAAAAGAAAGTAAATAGGAAACTAGAATTGTAGATCGGAAACATATATGATGGAAAATAGACACCGGGGCCATAGGTTTCACTAGAGGCTTCTCTCAAGAAAGGAATTATTACGGTGGGTGAACAAATTACTGCCGAGCAATTGATAGAAAAGCGCAAAGTTATGATGATATCTAAGGCAATGATCATGAATATAGGAATCACGTCCGTGTCAAGTAGACCGAAACGATTCTACATCTACTACTATTACTCCACACATCGACCGACTCCTGCCTGCATCTAGAGTATTAAGTTCATGAAGAACAGAGTAACACATTAAGTAAGATGACATGATGTAGCGGGATTAACTCAAGCAATATGATGAAAACCCCATCTTGTTATCCTCGATGGCAACAATACAATATGTGTCAGTTCCCCTTCTATCACTAGGATCGAGCACCGCAAGATTGAACCCAAAGCTAAGCACTTCTCCCATTGCAACAAAAACCAATCTAGTTGGCAAAACCAAATCGATAGTTCGAAGAGACTTGCAAAGATATCAAATCATGCATATAAGAATTCAGAGGAGATTCAAATAATATTCATAGATAAGCTGATCATAAATCCACAATTCATTGGATCAAGGCAAACACACCGCGAAATAGTATTACATCGAATAGATCTCCAAGAACATCAAGGGGAACATGGTATTGAGAATCAAAGAGAGAGAAGAAGCCATATAGCTACTAGCTATGGACCTGTAGGTATGTGGTAAACTACTCACACTTCATTGGAGAGGCAATGGTGTTGATGTAGAAGCCCTTCTTGATCAAATCCCCCTCCGGCAGGATGCCAGAAAAGTCCCCAAGATGGGATCTCACGGGTACAGAAGGTTGCGGCAGTGTAAAAGTGGTTTCGTGGCTCCCCTAGAAGTTTTTGGGGTATAAGAGTATATATAGGAGGAAGATCTAGGTCAGGAGGCCACCGAGGGGCCCACAAGGTTGGGGGCGCGCCCTCCACCCATGTGGCCGCCTCGTGGCTCTTCTAACTTGCACTCCAAGTCTCCTGGGTGTCTTCTGGTCCAAGAAAAATCATCGTGAAAGTTTTATTCCGTTTAGACTCCGTTTGGTATTCATTTTCTGCGAAACTCTTAAACAAGGAAAAAACAGAAACTAGCACTAGGCTTTAGGTTAATAGATTAGTCCCAAAAATCATATAAAATAGCTTATTAATGCATATAAAACATCCAAAATAGATAATGTAATAGCATGAATCAATATAAAATTATAGATACATTGGAGACGTATCAAAACCTTTCTTCTTATTTTTCTAGGTCAAATGGCACCCAAAAGATGGGCTTCAGAGGCCTTCCAGGGCCCCACAAGTCCAGGGGCATGTCCTCAGGCTTGTGGTTGCCTGGAGGGCCCCATACTAATGGTTCTTTCGCCAATAATTTTATATATTCCAAAATAATTCTCCATCAATTTTCAGGTCATTTGGAGTTGTGCAGAAAAGGTGTCTCCGATATAGCCCTTTCTGTTCAGAATTCCAGCTGCCGGCAATCTCCCTCTTCATGTGAAACTAGCAAAACAAGAGAGAAAAGACATAAGAATTGTATCATAAAGTTAAATAACAGTCCATATTGCAATAAACATCAATAGGAAAACATGATGCACTAGTATAGTGATTGCTTGTATCTACGTTGGTATTTCCCGTAGAGGACAGGATGATGCAGCACAGAAAAGGTAAGTATTTCCCTCAGTTATGAAACCAAGGTTATCAATCCAGCAGGAGAACCAAGCAACACTATGTAAACAACACCTACACACAAACAACAAATTAATACTTGCAACCCAATGCATAAGAGGGGTTGTCAATCCCTCCTCGGTATTGAGATAGATTAAATTTGTATGAGATTTGATAAATAGATCTAACTAAAACACACACAAAATAAAGAAAGAAAATTTTCAACATGGTATTTTTAGATTTAATATGATAGGAAATAGACCCGGGGGTCGTAGTTTTCACTAGAGGCTTCTCTCGAGAATAGCATATGGTGGGTAAAAAAATTACTGTTGGGCAATTGATAGAAAAGCTAATAATGATGACGATATCCAAGGCAATGATCATGTATATAGGCATCACGTCCAAGATTATTAGACCGACTCCTGCCTGCGTCTACTATTATTACTCCACACATCGACCGCTATCCAGCATGCATCAAGTGTATTAAGTTCATGGGAAATGGAGTAATGGAATAAGAACAATGAAATTATGTAGACAAGATCTATTCATGTAGGAAAACACCCCACTTTTTATCCTTAATGGCAATGATACATGCGTGTCATGTCTCTTTCTGTCACTAAGATTGAGCACCGCAAGATCGAACCCATCACAAAGCACTTCTTCCCATGGCAAGAAAAATCAATCTAGTTGGCCAAACCAAACCAAAATTTTGGAGAAGAAATATGATACGCCCATTTTGCATCATGTTTTCTTACTGTTAATTATAATGTTTTTATGCATAATAATGCTTTATGGTGTAATTCTAATGCCTTTTCTCTCATAATATGCAAGGTTTACACAAAGAGGGAGAATGCCGGCAGCTGGAATTCTGGACCTAAAAAGGCTATGTCAGAGTTACCTATTCTGCACATCTCCAAATGAGCTGAAAATTTACGGAGAATTGTTTTGGAATATACAAAAAATACTGGAGCAAATAACTATTTGAGGGGCCCCACCTAGTGAGGACAAGACACCAAGGCGCGCCCTGGTGGGTTGTGCTCAGCATGGCCCATCTCTGGTGCCCATCTTCTGGTATATAAGTCATTTTGGCCTAGAAAAAATTAGGGGAGGACTTTCAGGATGGAGCGTCGCCGTATTGATGTGGAACTTGGGCAGGAGCACTTTTGCCCTCCGGCAGAGCGATTCCGCGGGGGGAACTCCCCTCCCGGAGGGGGAAATCATCGTCATCGTCATCACCAACAACCCTCTCATTTTGGGAGGCCAATCTTGATCAACATCTTCAACAACACCATCTCCTCTCAAACCCTAGTTCATCTCTTACGTTCAATCTTTGTACAGGAACCTCAGATTGGTACCTGTGGGTGACTAGTAGTGTTGATTACATCTTGTAGTTGACTACTATATGGTTTATTTGGTGGAAGATTATATGTTCAGATACATTATGCTATTTAATGCCCCTGATGTTGAGCATGATTATCATTTGTGAGTGGTTACTTTTGTTCTTGAGCTCACGGGAGAAATCTTGTTGCAAGTAATCATGTGAACTTGATATGTCTTCGATATTTTGGTGATATGTATGTTGTCATTCCCTTAGTGGTGTCTTGTGAACGTTGACTACATGGCACTTCACCATATTTGGGCCTAAGGGAATGCATTGTGGAGTAGTTATTAGATGATGGGTTCCTAGAGTGATAGAAGCTTAAACCCTAGTTTATGCGCTACTTCGTAGGGGACCGATTTGGATCCAAAAGTTTAATGCCACGGTTAGATTTTATCTTAATACTTTTCTCGTAGTTGCGGATGCTTGCGAGGGGGTTAATCATAAGTAGGAGGTTTGTTCAACTAAGAACAGCACCTAAGCACCGGTCCACCCACATATCAAATTATCAAAGTAGCGAACACGAATCAAACCAACATGATGAAAGTGACTAGATGAAAT
Source organism: Triticum dicoccoides (assembly GCF_002162155.2). Lineage (NCBI taxonomy): Eukaryota > Viridiplantae > Streptophyta > Magnoliopsida > Poales > Poaceae > Triticum > Triticum dicoccoides. The sequence goes on along the minus strand of NC_041380.1, from coordinate 362,872,528 downwards.
TCCCTTGTACCCTCAAGAACGCTTTGCTTATTATAAGAGACCGTTTTGGCATGTCCTTTGCCACAGAAGGATTGGGCTACCTTGCTGCAGTTTATTACCATTACCGTTTCTTGCTCGTTACAAGTTACCTTGCTATCAAACTACTCGTTACCGACAATTTCGGTGCTTTGCATATATTACCTTGCTGAAAACCACTTATCATTTCCCTCTGCTCCTTGTTGGGTTCGACACTCTTACTTATCAAAAGGACTACGATTGATCCCCTATACTTTTGGGCCATGTAACGCCCCGGACACACCCGTCGATGGTCATTACTCCTAGCGGGATCTAGACTGGCCCCACAAATCAATACTAGTCTTTTCTGTACACTTTGTCGTCACTCGTGCGCACCCGGGAGCAACTTCCCGGTCGGTCACCCATCCTGAAATTACTCCAAGCTGAGCACGCTTAACTTTGGAGTTCTGTCCAAATGAGCTTCCAGAAAAGAAGGAATTCCTTATTGATATGAGTAGTCTATCATCCCTATTAAGCCAGGCTATCACATACACCCCCACTCAGAGGAACCGACGTCCTCGTCGGGCCACAGGAACGTTCCCTCTTGGCACATACGTCTATGCATCCAGTCTGGTACATGTGCCATGATGGGTGCCACGACAGGTCACAAACATCATGAACAACATGACCGTGCACCTGTCCACAAACATCCGTGTAACCGCGAGGGCCGGCTCTGATACCAACTTGTAACGCTCCGGACACACCCGCCGGTGGTCATTACTCCTGGCGGGATCTAGACTGGCCCCACTGATCAATACTAGTCTTTTCTACGCACTTTGTCCTCACTTGTGCGCACCAGGGAGCAACTTCCCGGTCGGTCACCCATCCTGAAATTACTCCAAGATGAGCACACTTAACTTTGGAGTTCTGTCTGAATGGGCTTCCGGAAAAGAAGGAATTCCTTATTGATATGAGTAATCTATCATCCCTATTAAGCCAGGCTATCACAGGTCATCAAGACTCTTTTCTGGCACCGTTGCCGGGGAGTGAAGTGCTCTTGGTAAGTGAAAATTAGTAAGGAAAAATATTACTGCGTGCTGAAATTTATTGACACTTGTTACTATGGACAACCATCCTTTGAGGGGTTTGTTCGGGGTATCTTCACCTCGACCGGAACCACAATTAGTTGCCCCTCAACCTACTGCACCTACTGAAAATATTGGTTATGAAATTCCTTCAGGTATGATAGAACAACCATTAGCTAATCCTTATGCAGTAGATGGAACTGAACATCGTGATACGCACTTGATATATGTGTATGAAATTTGTGGATTATTTAAGCTTGCAGGTTTATCCTGAGGTGAAATTAAGAAGAAGTTTTTCCCTTTATCTTTTAAGGGAAAGGTAGTGACATGGTATAGGGTATGTGGTGTTATTGGATCTTGGAACTAGAATCAATAAAAAATAGAATTTCACCAAAAAAATATCCTATGCATCTAGTTCATCGTGATCGGAATTACATATATAATTTTTGGCCTCGTGAAGGAGAAAGTATCGCTCTAGCTTGGGGGAGGCTTAAGTCAATGCCATATTCATGCCCCAACCATGAGCTCTCGAGAGAAATTATTCATAACTTTTATGCTCGGCTTTCTCATGATGATCGATACGTGCTCGATACTTCTTATACTTGTTCTTTTGTGAAGAAGACTATTGAATTCAGGTGGGATCTTTTAGAAAGAATCAAATGCAACTCTGAAGATTGGGAACTCGATGAAGGTAAAGAGTCAAGTATTAAGCTTGAGTTTGATTGTGTTAAATCTTTTATGAATACCGATGCTTTTCACAAGTTTAGTACTAAATGTGGACTTGACTCTGAGATAGTAGCCTCCTTTTGTGAATCATTTGCTACTCATGTTGATCTCCCTAAGGAGAAGTGGTTTAAATATCATCCCCCTATTAAGGAAGAAATTAAAGAACCGGTAATAGCTAAAGATGAAACTATCATTTACAATGTTGATCCAATTGTGCCTACTGCTTATATTGAAAAACTACATTTCCCTGTTAGGATAAAGGAACATGCTAAGGTTTCAACTATGGTTCACAAAAGTAATATCAAAGCACCTAGACCATGAGAAAAAAATCAAAGTAGAACCTAGTGTTGCTATGGTTAAAGATCTCTTGGTAGAAAATATTGATGGGCGTGTTATTTATTTCTGTGTTGAAGCTGCTAGAATTGCAAAACCTGATGAAAAAGATGAACATAGACATGTTGTTGGCATGCCTGTTGTCTTAGTTAAAATAGGAGATCATTGTTATTATGGTTTATGTTATTTAGGTGTTAGTGTGAGTGTTATTCCTTTTACCTTATACCAAGAAATTATGAATGACATAGCACCCGCTGAAATGCAAGACATAGATGTTACTATTAAACTTGCTAATAGAGACACCATCACACCACTTGGGATTGTTAGATATGTTGAAGTCTTGTGTGGGAAAATAAAATATCCTACTAATTTTCTAGTTCTTGGCTCCCCACAAGATGACTTTTGTCCAATTATTTTTGGTAGACTTTTCTTGAACACTCTCAATGCTACTATAGATTGTCATAAACAAACTGTCAGTGTTAGCTTTGGTGATGAGTCTCATGAATATAATTTCTCTAAGTTTAATAGACAACCTCATGATAAAGAACTACCTAGTAAGGATGAAATAATTGGTCTTGCTTCTATTGCTATGCCTCCTACTGGTCCTCTAGAACAATATTTGCTCGACCATGAAAATGGTATGCATTTACGAGAAAGAAATTAAATAGATAAAATATTCGTTGAACAACAACCTCTGCTTAAACACAATTTGCCGATTGAAACACTAGGAGGTCCTCCTCCACCTAAAGGTGATCCTGTGTTTGAATTAAACAATTGCCTGCCACTTTTAAATATGCTTATCTTGATGAGAAAAAGATATATCATGTTATTATTAGTGCTAACCTTTTAGAACATGAAGAAGAAAGATTATTGAAAATTCTAAAGAAGCACCGAGCTGCTATTGGGTATACTCTTGATGATCTTAAGGGCATTAGTCCCACTCTGTGTTAGCACAAGATTAATATGGAACCTGATGCTAAACCCGTTGTTGATCACCAATGACGTTTGAATCCTAAAATGAAAGAAGTGGTAAGAACTAAAATACTAAATCCTCTAGAAGCAAGTATAATCTATCCCATACCTGATAGTAGATGGGTAAGTCTCGTTCACTGTGTCCTCAAGAAAGGAGGTATTACTGTTGTTCCTAATGATAAAAATGAACTTATTCCACAAAGAATTGTCACTAGCTATAGAATGGTAATTGATTTCAGAAAATTAAATAAAGCAACTAGAAAAGATCATTACCCTCTACCTTTTATTGATCAAATGCTAGAAAGACTATCTAAGCACACACACTTCTATTTTCTCGATGGATATTCTGGTTTTTCTCAAATACCTGTTTCACAACCTGATCAAGAGAAAACCACCTTTACTTGTCCTTTTGGAACTTATGCTTATAGATGTATGCCTTTTGGTTTATGCAATGCACCTGCTACCATTCAAAGATGTATGACTGCTATATCCTCTGATTTTTGTGAAAAGATTGTTGAGATTTTCATGGATGATTTTTCCATTTACGGAACTTCTTTTGATGATTTCTTAAGCAACCTTGATTGAGTTTTGCAGAGATGTGAGCAAACTAATCTTGTCCTGAATTGCGAGAAGTGCCACTTTATGGTTAATGAAGGTATTGTCTTGGGACATAAAATTTCTAAACAAGGTGTCGATGTGGATAAAGCGAAAGTTGATGCAATTGAGAAAATGCCACGTCCTAAAGATATTAAAGACTTCTCTAAAATTTCCAGGCCTTTGAAACACTTAAGAAAGCCTTAACTTTTGCACCTATTGTTCAACCACCTGATTGGAACTTGCCTTTTGAAATTATGTGTGATGCTAGTGATTGTGTTGTTGGTGTTGTTCTAGGAAAAAGAGTTGATAAGAAATTAAATGTTATCCATTATGCTAGTAAAACCCTAGACAGTGCCCAAAGAAATTATGCTACTACTGAAAAAGAATTTTTAGCAGTTGTGTTTGTTTGTGATAAATTTAGATCTTATATTGTTGATTCTAAAGTATTTCTTCACACTGACCATGCTGCTATAAAATATCTTATGGAAAATAAAGATGCTAAACCTAGACTCATTAGGTGAGTTCTTTTGCTACAAGAATTCAATTTACATATTAATGATAGGAAAGGAGCTGAGAATCCGTAGCTGATAACTTGTCTATGTTAGAAATATTCTTGATGACCCACTACCTATTGATGATAGTTTTCCTGATGAACAATTAGCTGCAATAAATGTTTCTCATAACACTCCTTGGTATGCTAACCATGCTAATTACATTGTTGCTAAGTACATACCACCTAGTTTCACATACCAACAAAAGAAAAAATTCTTCTATGATTTAAGACATTAGTTTTGGGATGACCCACATCTTTATAAAGGAGTAGATGGTATTATTAGACGTTGTGTACCTGAGCATGAACAGGAACAAATCCTATGGAAATGTCACTCTGAAGCTTATGGGGACACATGCGGGAGATAGAACTACTCACAAGGTATTGCAATCTGTTTTTAATTGGCCTACTCTCTTCAAGGATGCCCATAAGTTTGTTTTATCTTGTGATGAATGTCAAAGAATTGATAATATTGGTAAGCGTCAGGAAATGCCTATGAATTATTCACTTGCAATTGAACCATTTATGTTTGGGGTTTTGATTATATGGGACCTTTTCCATCCTCTAATGGGTATACTCATATTTTGGTTGTTGTTGATTATGCTACTACATGGGTAGAAGCTATTCCAACTAGTAGTGTTGATCATAACACTTCCATTAAAATGCTTAAAGAAGTTATTTTCCCTACGGTTGGAGTCACTATATATTTAATGACTAATGGTGGTTCACACTTTATCATGGTGCTTTCCATAAACTGCTTGCTAAATATGATGTCAACCATGGAATTGCATCACCCTATCATCCTCAATCTAGTGCTCAAGTTGAACTTAGCAATAAAGAAATAAAATTCATATTACAAAAAACTGTCAATAAGTCCCAAAAGAATTGGTCTAAGAAATTAGTGTAGGAGATATGCCCTAGAGGCAATAATAATTGTTGTTATTTATCTTTGTGTTTATAATTAAGTTTATATTCTGTTCTATAACTGCTATGGTTCTCGAGTCTACAATAACCACAAGGCTCGGAGGAAAACTCATATGCACGTGTAGAATAATAAATGGTAAAATGTATTCCTAGTCAAGCCTCTAAGACTAGCTCAAGTGTTGCGTGATGATTATGTTTTCCTAATCATGGGCATGTCTACGCCAGCAATTTTGAGGACACAATGTTAGAAGAACACTTGTGTTGAATCGACCCGATTGATGTTATGCTATGAGATAAGTTCGTCACGAGTTAATGGTAAATAACACGGAGAAAGTTAATGTTTGCATAATTCCTTAGACCATGAGAGTATCGAGTTCCTTCATGCTTGCTTCATGAACTTTGGGGTTTGTTAAACATCATCCGTAAAAGGGTGGCTATTACGGCGGCTTACGGGTTCATGGAAAAGTATGACAAGGAACTTGATAGCTCAAGATTGGGATTTGCTCCTCCGACGATGGAGAGATATTCTTTGGGCCCTCTCGGTGTTACGGTATCCATCATCGTCTGGCCAGACACAATGTGATTTGATCACATGGATGTCGAAATGCAGGAACGAGAAAAGAGAACAAACTGGTAACGAGGAAACTGGCATAGTGGACAAAGTTGTTGATCCATGGTGATACCGATAAATGTCACCTTGGGTGTTTGTAACTGTCGGTGTCAAAACCGGTGGATCCCGGGTAGGGGGTCCCGAACTGTGCGTCTAAGGCAGATGGTAACAGGAGGCAGGGGACACGATGTTTACCCAGGTTCGGGCCCTCTTGATGGAGGTAATACCCAACGTCCTGCTTGATTGATCTTGATGATATGAGTATTACAAGAGTTGATCTACCACGAGATCGTAGAGGCTAAACCCTAAAAGCTAGCCTATGGTATGATTGTTGTTATCCTACGGACTAAACCCTCCGGTTTATATAGACACCGAAGGGGGCTTATCGAGGGTTCTAGCAGTTGATATCCTTTCGCAAATAATTGAAATGCAATTTTGTGATCTGGATCTTTAATTGTTGGAAACTTGTCAAGTTCTTCTTCCAAGGCTTGATTAATGAACCTACAAAATCCCTCGAATTGGGTCTGACTAAATCCGGGTATTGTGAACATTCCCTCGTTTCCATTCCGGAGCATCTTAATCTTAAGTTTCCTGTTTATCAAAGAAAAACACAGGTCTCCGCAAAGTCGTAAGACCATGTATGGGGGCTGACGCCTGCCCAGTGCCGTAAGGTCAAGGAAGTTGTTGAACTGATGATTCGAAGCCGGCGACCGAAGCCCCGGTGAATGGCGGCCGTAACTATAACGGTCCTAAGGTAGCGAAATTCCTTGTCGGGTAAGTTCCGACCCGCACGAAAGGTGTAACGATCTGGGCACTGTCTCGGAGAGAGGCTCGGTGAACTAGACATGTCTGTGAAGATGCGGACTACCTGCACCAGGACAGAAGAATCGGTTACAAGGGAGGAGATCTACATATCCGTATTGCCAGGCTTGCCTTCCATGCCAAGGAAAGTCCCATTCGGACACGGGACGAAGTCTTCAATCTTGTATCTTCATAGTCCAACAGTCCGGCCAAAGGATATAGTCCGGCTGTCCGGAGACCCCCTAATCCAGGACTCCCTCAATAACCCCTGAACCAGGCTTCAATGACGATGAGTCCGGCGCGCAGATTTGTCTTCGGCATTGCAAGGCGGGTTCTTCTTCCGAATACTCCATAGAAGATTTTGAACACAAGAATAGTGTCCGACTCTGCAAAACAAGTTCCATATACCACCGTAGAGATAATAATATTTCCACAAATCTAATCTGCTGACATGTTTGACAACATGACATCATACCACGGCCCGGTCATTATTCGAACCATTTTTCTCAACCAGCACTGCACATATCGCGAGGCGGTTTTCTTGACACGTCTTGTCGAAGCAGAGATCGTGTCCCCTTATCACGGGATTCTCATCAATACGGGTATGGGTAACCCAACTGCGCCATCAATTATGGCATTCAGGGAATAAGCGATTTTACTAGGTAAGCGGGGAGGTGTATCGTCTCTTTCGCCCTTATAAAGGGACAAAGATTCACCCTTTTTACCCACGCCTTCTTTCTCCTTGCTTATCCATTCTCGCGCACTCGAGCTCCAGCGCCCAAGTTCGCGTCTTTCTCCTCAAACCACTCCAAGCATGTCCGGAGCGGGAGGCAAGTCGATGGTCTCCTCCGTCACGGAGGAGAACATCGCAAAGCTACGGGAAGCCGGATATCTGGCCGCGGACATCGCGCACTGGCTGCCAGATGCGGGGCAGATCATCCCTACGCCCGCACCCCATGAGAGGGTAGTTTTCCTTACCCACTTTGTCCGCGGACTGGGATTTCCCCTTCACCCGTTTGTCCGCGGGCTCATGTTCTATTACGGGCTGGATTTTCATGATCTGGCCCCCAATTTGCATCCTCAACATCTCGGCGTTTATCATCGTGTGGGAGGCCTTCCTCCGCATTAGGCCCCACTTCGGCCTGTGGCTGAAGACCTTTGATGTTAAACCGAAGGTGGTGGTCGGCCAGCAAGCAGAGTGCGGAGGTGCCATGGTGGGCAAAATGCCTAATGTCACCTGGCTCGAAGGCTCCTATGTGGAGACCATAAAGGGGTGGCAATCACGGTGGTTCTACATCACCGAGCCGCGCGACACCAACTGGGTGGCGGCCCCTGAATTTCGATCCGGAATCCCCACATGGCTCACTTCCTGGAAAGAGAAGGGCCTATCCTGGGGTTCCCCGGTAGAGCTGACCGGACTCTAGACCTGCATCAAGAACATGATGAGCAAGAAAATCAAGATCGTCAACATGGTCCAGGTCATGCTCTTCCGCCGGATCCTCCCGTGTCAATGGCAGGCATTCAATTTGTGGGAGTTCGACCCGGCCAAGCACCAGACGCTGCGAGAGCTCTTCGACACGACGCACAAGGACATCTGGAAGGTGTTGTTCAAGGGCGCCGAGGTACCTCCTCCCCTTACCGAGGACCGCGGACTCAGCGCAAAGCACCACGCCAATCCGGTAAGTTTTTATATCTCACAGGATATTTATTCGCCCCAGTTTAATCATGTGTGGGATCTAAGCTTCCATGCCCTTAACAGGACTGGGTAGAGACAACGGAGGAGATCGATTTCCCAGCCCCCCTGCCTGAAGATCCTGTAGATGCTCTCTTGGCGGAGATGCTAGTTCCGGCGCCTTACGAGGTGCCGGTGAAGAAGGCCAAGAAGAAGGCCACGGGGACCCGAAAGGGTCTCCGGTGCAAGGTTATATCGGACTCATCGTCCGATAACTCCAAGGCACACTCCTCCCACAAAAACGAGGAGGAGAAAGAGGAAAGTTCTCCCCCCCCAGCCGGGGGAGGCAAGAAAAGGAAGGCCTCCCCATCGGGGAGGCCGAAGGGTCCAAGAAGGGAAGGACCCTCCTTCCGGACTGCTCCACGATGGTCGCCTACAGCGGCGACGAGTGGTTACCCAGGGAGAAGCCCCTGTCGAAGTCGTAAGTATCCGGATACCATAGTAATTCATGGTATGTTTTATTGCACTGCTTCTCCTCACGCCGAATATGATCATGCAGTCCGTCCCGAGCCCGTCTCGACGTATCTTCGTCAGACGGTTCTTTGGACTCGTCGGATATGAATAGTGATTCACTTCCGACCGCCTCCACCCCTTGCCCTACGGACAATGTCGAGGTGTTGTCTCAAAAGGCACCGAGCCGAGGGGAGGTAGTCCTAGGGGCGCCTCGAGACGACCTTCCGGACCCTAGCCGAACACTGCGCCGGAACCTTGAGTGGTTCCGGACTCCGGTAGGCGATCCCCCGCTAAGAGGGGCAAGCCGCCCGTGCTGGTGGCCTCTGTCCATCCAGAGGCGCCGGACAACTTGCTGGAAGCGCTTCGTGGCGCTTCTATCGATGAAGAGAACCGCACTATCATGAGTGCGGTGATCGAGAAAGTTCAGTCCGCCAAAAAGGACTAACCGAAGCTTGTGCCAGCCTCCTAACAGGCTTTGAGGTAAGCAATCAAAGTATAGGAAAATATTACCGCATAGACAGTAGCCCCTGATGCTCTGTTTGGTGTTCGCGAAGAAAGGCCAAATAGAAGATCGAATAATGACTTAGGAGTCTAATCAGAATATGTCTATGTGCGCAGGCTTCACTGCTGGCCGCTGCCGCACGTACTGCGGAGGTCGCTGCACTGAAGCAGGACCTTGAGCGGTCCGAGAAAGAGCTCGGCCTTACCAAGAGGCAGCTCGAGGAGAGCAAAGGTAAGCAATACCTTGTTTATATATATTAAAAATAAATTCAGTTGTAAAGTAATAGGATCATCATGAATTTGCCAGGGGCCACAACCGAGGTGGCGACCTTGAAGAAGGCGTTGTCCGAGGCCGAAGACAAAGCGGCCAAGGAGCGCATTGAGCGGGAAAAACAAGAAGCCCGGGTAGGCGAGGTGCAGCAAGAGCTCGAGGCTCTCGCCAAAAAACACGAGTCCTTGGAGCTTGACTCTAACACGTGAGAGTCCGAGCTTGCAAAGGCGCTTGAAAGTGCACGGAGCGCCAAGGCTAAAGCCCACAAGGCCCTCCAGGAGATTGATGTGGTGAAGAAGATAGCAGTGGGTAAGGCATTCATTATGCAAAGCAAGCATGTGAAGGAAACTTTCCTTTTACTTACCTGAATTCGGAGCTCTCCAGGAGCGTTCGCAGATCTTCCCTACAGTGTACTGTATGCCGCGGAGTTTTACCGAGCTGAGGAGGGGAGCTCAACGGAAAAGTTGTTCTGGTCTCAGTATACTGGGATCGAACACCCAATTCCCTTGAGCGACCAACTGAAGCAACTGGTCGAGCTTCACAAGGCGGCTGAACAGGCCATGAAAGGTCTTATAGTCCGGATGTGGCCTGGCGATCCCCTACCTAGCAGCTACTTCGGTCTGGTGAGGCGGCTTGTGGATGCCTGCCCACGGCTTGAAGTCATAAAGCGGTCCGTCTGCATCGAGGGTGCGCGCCGGGCTTTCGCCCGGGCGAAGGTGCACTTGGCAAAGCCGGACGCCGTAAAGCTGGAGGAGGAGGGGCCGTCGGAGGGCAAGGAGCATCGCTGCCCCAAAATGTATTATGACAGTGTCCTGAAGGGTTCCCGCCTTGTGGCGGAGGAGTGTGCTAGAGATGTAATTTTTGAATGAACATGCTCATGTGATCCTGTAATGTGAAACGAGTTCATTTGCGATGCAATGCTTTCTGAATTTCAAATATTACCTTATGTGCGGCCATTTATAAAATCTGAGAGTTGGCCAGTCGTTGGCTTCTGCCCCCATGTAACTAGTACTGGGGTGTTTAGGATAAACCTGAGCACTCTTTATCCCAATTTTGGGTCCTTTGAGGGAGGTGTTCAGCACAACGAACCAGGCAATCAGACTATAAGGCTTTATCACTCTCACTTAGCCATAGAAGTCTACAATTTTAAATTTTGGTGAAGCCCCTAGTATTCGGAAGGCCGAATTTGGGGCGCTATATACGCCTAAGTCGAGCAAGGCCGACTCCTCGCCCGAATCGGAAAAAGTCTTTAAGGACTTGAGACCTCTCGAATAGCGACCAACTCTTGCCTTATCATGACAGTCAGTTTTCGGCTTTCTCTACTGAGGTGCTCATCTGGAAGAACCGGGACACAATCGCAGTAGTTCTCTCAGCGCTACCTTAGCCGATATAGCAGAACGTAAGGTACCAAAACATGGGAGCTGGGCAAACCCAACTATTGACCCAAGACATGATTCGGAGCTGATGCATATAATGCTATAAGTTCAGGTTGCCGCACTGTCGAAAGTGTTCGGACTTCTCACACCGTATTATGGGGTAAACGAAAGCCCCTGGCGTACTGACCGTACCAGAATGTACGGGTGCAAGTTGTTGTAAATGAACATATAATAAAAAAGGATGGATAATGCAATAATAGACTGATGCTATGCATTGTTATTTAAGTAATACGTCGAAGCATACTGATATAAGTAGTGCAATAAGCAAAAAATAGGACTATTTGACATGTCCTATCCAAGGGCAAGTTGCATATGGATAGTAAAAAGCGGGTATATCGATTATTATTAGAGACCACCTGGGGGTTCCCTTGTACGTCTTAGCTTCTTGCCTCCTTGGTTGTTCCTTCCTGTAATGTGTTCGGCAATCGTACTGCCGGAAAGGGCTTCCAGAGAGTAAGGTCTTGAAAGAGAAAAAATGATAAAGGTATGCAACCCCTAGGGCGGTTAAGCCGCATTGCGGGACATGCCCTGATCGTGCCCCCACCTATGCCCATGGTATTTTTAGTGCGTAATTGTGTACGCGCGACACAGATTTCATCGCTTGACTGGGACTGGGACGGGGGCCGAATTGCTAGGCGAGCTTTGAACATGCCAGGCGATCCTGTTGCAGTTTACTCCGGACTCACTTGACGGTGTCCGGGTGCTGTATCGCTGAATTGGTGGTTTGCCTTAAAAGGCTGCTTTGTGCTTCTGCTGCAAGGGCCGTAGTGTGCTCTTCCGTGCGGAGCGAGCGTTCTGTGTTTCCATTGACTGTTATGACCCCCCTAGGTCCTGGCATCTTGAGCTTGAGGTATGCGTAATGCGGTACCGCATTGAATTTTGCAAATGCGGTTCGCCCGAGCAGTGCATGATAGCCACTGCAGAACGGGACGATATCGAAGATTAACTCCTTGCTTCGGAAGTTGTCCGGAGATCCAAAGACCACTTCCAGTGTGATTGAGCCCGTGCAATGGGCCACTACACCTGGGATGACGCCCTTAAAGGTGGTTTTGGTGGGTTTGATCCTCGAGGAATCTAGACCCATTTTGTGCACTGTATCCTGATAGAGCCAGTTCAGGCTGCTGCCGCCGTCCATAAGGACTCGAGTAAGGTGAAATCCGTCGATGATGGGGTCTAGGACCAGTGCGGCGGATCCGCCATGACGGATACTAGTCGGGTGGTCCCTGCGATCGAAGGTGATCGGACAAGCAGACCATGGGTTGAACTTTGGGGCGACGGGCTCCATCGCATAGACGTCCCTTAGTGCATGCTTCCGTTCCCTGTTGGGAATGTGGGTTGCGTATATCATGTTCACCGTCTTCACTTGTGGGGGGAACCTCTTCTATCCTCCCGTTTTCGGTGGCCGGGGCTCCTCCTCATCATCACTATGCAGCCCCTTGTCCTTGTTTTCGGCATTCAACTTGCCGGCCTGCTTGAACACCCGGCATTCTCTGTTGGTGTGATTGGTTGGCTTATCAGGGGTGCCGTGAATTTGACACGAGCGATCAAGTATGCGATCCAAACTGGACGGGCCTGGAGTACTTCTTTTGCATGGATTTTCCCGTTGACCGGATCTAGAGCCTCTGAATCCGGCATTGACTGCCGTATCATCGGTGTTATCGCTATTGTTACGGCGCTTTTGTCTGTTACGACGTGGTCTGCCGTTGGCATCTTTGGTATCCGAAGTGCCCGGATTCCTTGATGTGTTGTTGATGCGAGCCAGCTAGCTATCCTCGCCCGTGCAAAAGCGGGTCATGAGTGTCGTGAGGGCTGCCATAGACTTCGGCTTCTCCTGGCTGAGGTGCCGGGCGAGCCACTTGTCACGGATGTTATGCTTGAATGCCGCTAAGGCCTCTGCATCCGGACAGTCGACAATTTGGTTTTTCTTAGTTAGGAACCATGTCCAGAATTTCCTGGCCGATTCCCCTGGCTACTAAGTTATATGTCTCAAGTCATCAGCATCCGGTGGTCGCACATAAGTGCCCTGGAAGTTGTCAAGGAATGCGTCTTCCAAATCCTCCCAACTGCCGACGGAGTCTGCTGGCAAGCTATTCAGCCAATGCCGAGCTGGTCCTTTGAGTTTTAGTGGGAGGTACTTGATGGCATGCAGATCATCACCGCGAGCCATGTGGATGTGAAGGAGGAAATCCTCAATCCATACAGCGGGATCTGTTGTACCATCATACAATTCGATATTTACGGGTTTAAAACCCTCCGGGAATTTGTGATCCATAACTTCATCAGTGAAGCATAGGGGGTGTGCGGCGCCTCTGTGCCGGGCTATATCGCGACGCAGTTCATATGAGTCTTGTCTGCTGTATTCGGCCCGGCCGGATTTACTTTTAGTGTATCCGGCGTGACGGTCATCGTCCCGCGTTGGCGCGTGCCCCCGTGACCCGTATATCAACCTTGCATGTTTTGCCCTGCTGTCCAATGCGTCTCGCATGTCCCGTGTTTTGCCCCGGGCCTTGGTATTTTTGTTTGAGTGGCGGCGGGGTGCAGGCTGAACTTCAGGTTGAAACACCTCTCTGGATCGGCCACGAGGTGGCCGGTTAGCCTCATCATACACTGGTGATGTAGGTTTCAATGCTTCCTCCTCGAGGTGAGGTAGCAACGTGCGCTTTGGGTAACTCTTGGAGGGGCGCTCGAGTTCGTATTCCTCGGCCGCAAGGACTTGGGTCCATCTGTCTGTTAGCAGATCTTGATCAGCTTGAAGCTGTTGTTGCTTTTTCTTCAAGCTATTTGCTTTGGCCATAAGCCGGCGCTTGAAGCGCTCCTGCTCGACGGGATCCTCAGGCATGATAAATTCTTCGTCGCCGAGGCTCACCTCGTCTTCGAAGAGAGGCATGTAATTGTCCTCCTACGATTCTCCAACTGCTGCCCCCTCTGGAGGGCTAGCTTGTTCACCCTCCTGCTCTAAATCATGATGGAGGGGATTGTTGTCGTCTTCGGCACTATCCGGAGTGTTATTGTCTCTTGTGCCGGTATCACTACTTTTGCTATGGCGGGACTTAGAGCGGCGCCACTGACGTCGGCGCTTGGGTTGCTTCTTGGAGAGGTCATCCTCCGCTGTCTCATCGCCATTGCATTCTTTGGGGGTGTCCACCATGTATATATCATATGATGAGGTGGCAGTCTAACGCCCTGTGGGAGGTGGTTCCTGTTCGTCTCCTGCATCGTCGTCCATACCATCGATGTCTTCGGAGTCGAAGTCGAGCATGTCGGTTAAATCGTCGACAGTGGCTACTAAGTGGGTGGTGGGTGGGGAGCGAATTTTTTTGTCGTCCGCCTCCCATTCTAGCCGGACATAGTTCGGCCAAGTTTCTCCTGACAAGGAGAGAGACCTTAGTGAATTTAGCACGTCGCCGAAAGGTGAGAGCTGAAAGATGTCCACGGAGGTGAACTCCATGATCGGCTACCAATCGGATTCGATAGGCGCGGACGCAGGCGGCTCGGAGTCCGTGGTCGGAGACGAATCCAGTGGTTCGGCAACACGGCTCTCGTAAGGGGTGAAGTCAGTATCTGTCTCTATCGCCACTGAGAGTGCGGCCTCCATGGCGGGGTCTAGCCACCCGTTCTCGGATGGCGCAATTTGCTCCGGATTGAAGGCCGGAGTAGTTGCAGGTGTGATCTCCTGAACACTGTCCGACGGCAGAGCTAAATCATGCTCGTTGTGATCGTGCGGCGCACCTGACATGGGCTCGAATCCGTCGAAGATCGAGTCTTCGCGGATGTCGGCAGTGTAGTTTAGGTTTCCGAACCTGACCTGATGGCCAGGGGCGTAGCTCTCGATCTGCTCCAGATGGCCAAGCGAGTTTGCCCGCAGTGCGAAGCCGCCGAATACGAAGATCTGTCCGGGGAGGAAAACCTCACCCTGGACCGCATCGTTACCGATGATTGAAGGAGCCATCAAGCCTTATGGTGACGGCACAGTGGAACTCTCAATGAAAGCACCAATGTCGGTGTCAAAACCAGCGGATCTCGGGTAGGGGGTCCCGGACTGTGCGTCTAAGGCGGATGGTAACAGGAGCCAGGGGACACGATGTTTACCCAGGTTCGGGCCCTCTCGATGGAGGTAATACCCTACGTCCTGCTTGATTGATCTTGATGATATGAGTATTACAAGATTTGATCTACCACGAGATCGTAGAGGCTAAACCCTAAAAGCTAGCATATGGTGTTTGTTGTTGTCCTACGGACTAAACCCTCCGGTTTATATAGACACTGGAGGGGGATAGGGTTACATAGAGTCGGTTACAAGAGAGGAGATCTACATATCCGTATTGCCAAGCTTGCCTTCCACGCCATGGAAAGTCCCATCCGGACATGGGACGAAGTCTTCAATCTTGTATCTTCATAGTCCAACAGTCCGGCCAAAGGATATAGTCCGGCTGTCTGGAGACCCCCTAATCCAGGACTCCCTCAGTAACATATCGTGAAGCAACAGGAATAGCACACGGCAACTACAGGTTCACTCAAATATTCATTCATGTGGGTATATGGATCAATATGGATGCCCACGATTCCGCTATTGATCATTGATTGGAAAGAGTTCCAGTCATGTCTATACTTCACCGAACTTATAGGGTCACACACTTAAGGGTCATCTATCTGCTAAGTAATAGACAGGGAGTCTGGGAGATTGTTTCCAAAAAGGTTTTGGAGACGACAGAAAAGTTTCAGAGAGTAAAACTGGAAATGTTTTGGAGACAAACTACATACCAAAAATGTTTCGGAATGGGTCAAGATATTTTTTTAGTGTGTGCCGGAAATGTTCCGGGCCATCTAGAATTTTTCTGGATTTTTCAGACACTGAAAATATTTCATGAAAAGTTGTCACGAATAGTATAGTGAATAGTGTAACACTATTAGGGTACAACCCCTTTTTGGTGGCTTTTTGTAAAGCCACCTTTTGGGGCTTTGTCCCTAAAGTTGTGGAGCATGTTTTGGGGAGGTGGGGGCCCCTTTGTGGCAGCCCAAAACGTCCTTGGCATGGGGGGCCCACCCAAGGGGCTTCCTCCCCCTTTTGGTGGCTTTTGGGTGGAAAATATCCAAGGGCTTTTTGGTATTTTCAAGTGGCCCTCTACCCCATGCCTCCCACTATAAATAGAGGTGGAGAGAGCTCTCCATTTCACTAAATATCTATCAAACACAAGCCATGCAATGATCTGGCTTTCTATTTCTCCCTCTCCGCGAAATAGTTTCATGCGCCGAAATGCTGTCTAGTCTTCGGTAGGGCCTAGTTCTGGACGGCGAAGCCCTGCTGGATAGTTGACACCATATGTGTGCAACCTGATAGAGAAGTCGTATTTTCGATCTTAGTTCGAGAGATAGCCTGAGGTTCTGTCTGAGGTTCTGACTGAGGTTCTGTTCGAGGATCTGACCATGTGCCTCCCGAAGGGCTGTCTGGGGGACTGATCGAGTTTCTGTCCGAGGGCCTCCTGGAAGGCTGTTCGAGGGACTGTCTGAGGTGCTGTCCGGGGGAGTACATCCTCACGGTTGGGAGGTTGTAAAATTCTAGCTGCGGGGATCTGCACCAACGATCTCTACCGACTCTGTTGCGCTACGAGTCGGTAATGATCAGATCAAACCTTGTATGCATCTTCATAGTGGTCCTGGGCTGGTGCATAGGTCGGAATGTTTTCTGCTGCGTTCCCCTATAGTGGCATCAGAGCCGTGCTATGCATAGATGCAGGTTGCAATCTAGAATACATGAGATGTATGGGTGTTGCACAATATAATTTTGCAGTAGATGAGTTCTATTGCTGAAAATTATTTGTGCGGGTAGTAGATGAAATCTATTACCCGATGTTCTTGTTGCTTCCATTGAATTTGCGTAGTTCTGATCTTGATGGCATGGTGGAGTTTTGCTACAAAGTTCTGGCAATCCGTGATCCTTCCATGCTGCTCCTGAGTATGCTGGTTGACAGATCAATGAAGTGCTTCAGTTCTTTGGGTTCCACTGTAGTTAAGAAAGATGAATGTTTCATAGACTAAAGGGCAATGCAGATATGATCTGCACGGGGATCATGCGTATGACGAAGTTCAGTATCGGGCTCGAGATTGTTTATCTCATGTTTCATACGCCCTAGAAAGTTAATCTACCAACTTGAATAATCATACTTGATGATAAACATTTGTAGTTGCGGTTTGTTTCAAAACCTTAGAAGCCATGTAAAATAATTTTTTGTATAAACCGATTAGAGGCATCTAACTTGGTTTTACAGGATGACATGCGATGTGTATATGATGTGGTATAGTCTTCATCATATTTAATTTGATTATCTATGAGATGACTATATAATGTAAATTAATTAACATGACCTGTGTGTCATGATTCGACATGATGGCTGGAGCCATATGATTGTCATTTTAAACGACCTGCATGTCAACCTTATGTAATGCACTTATTCCATTAGCTATAGAGATAGCAATATTATCTGGTGCATCGATAAGGTGGTAGCAATCTTCACGAAGGTGGAGACTGTCGCAAATGCCAAAGACGAAGAAATAAAAGACTTATCCATCAGAAAGGGCTATACCATATCATGTTATTATGAATTGCCTGAGCTGTTTATCCCTTATGATGCACACTTTTGATTGCGCTGTAGTCGCCTTTTATTAGGGTGATCTCTCACTTAAAATATCAAGTAGTTAGTGTTCTCCCAAGTGCAGCACCATCACGACACCTATCTCTTCGGGGCATCACGTGATCTCCATGGGTGCGAAAGATTAGAGAAGTGTGAAGCGGGTGAGTTGAGACCTCGCAGCAAGATCACCTGGTTGACTTGATGTTCAGCCAGGAAAGTCCTGATCTCAGAACACACGCATTGAAAGATGAACAAGAATCACATAGAGATGTGATTGGCAAGTTTGTCTACCAATTGAAGTTCGCGCCATTTGAGTTCATCTTGAACTGTGGCATTGAATTGAAACATGGGTCTTGAATCACTCACAATCAATTTTGAGAGATATTGATTTTGAGTGGGAGCACACTTTAGAATTAATTCTTTTAATTCTTAGTTAAATTAATTATGAGCACTGTCTAAGTGTTATATGCATAATAGTTGTAGATAATGGCTCACATTTCCACCTTCCCTATTAAAATTGAATAGTTGTTAAATATCTGGTTAAAACTTTATGGTTGGTAACATAATGTGAGAATTGTCCTCAAGAGTGTCGAGAAGGACTTTGTCCTATCGCATTTCGGTATTCTCCCGCTAATGCTATGGATGGTGTGACTCTCGTCCTTCGATCCAAAAGCTAGAATTTCGTTAAGGTCAAATGCAATATGTTTGCTTCCATGAGACCCGAAATTCAAAAGTTTGGGATAGCCATGTGATATTCATGGAACTGAAAATTATTTTCAGATACAAACAAAGGCTAGAATATATGGGATATCTAAAGCGATGTTTGTTTTGCAAATTATTGGTAAAATGTTTACTATGCATTAGACTGATAAAAGAGGGATCCAGAACAACGCTTGTCATATGATGAAGGTGCATAAAACAGCAACTTAAAGAGAAAGGAAATATCCAAAGGGTGTTAGTGTGACTTACACACCTAGGAAGTCCGAGGATAACACCACTCTTGAAGTTGGGTGCTTCTTCTGAGAATAGGAGAAATACTAAAAGTTAAACTGTTAGAAGTATAAAGGCAAACAAAGAGAAGACTGGAATATCCAGCTCATGTATGAATGTCATACAAGTTATTGATGTATAGAAGGTTGGTCAAGGATATAATTCTTGGGAATTATGATTAAACATGTTAATCACTAATTCTTGGGTATTGTGAGTTGATCACAGAGATACCCGCTCGATTGCATTCTGTTGTGACTCGATGCAAGAACTACTACAGCCTAAAAGACTTGCCACGAATGAGGTCTAGATACACCCTGGGAACATAGTAAATGTTACTATACCTCCCATCGATGTATTACCATCTATATTTATTTCCATTACTATACCTCCCATTTTGTTACTTTCTACCTTACTATTTTTTATTGTTACTATCACAAAAATCAATATCTATTATCATTGGTACACTTGTATCACTATCTCTTCGCCAAACTAGTGCACCTATACAATTTACCATTATATTTGGTGTGTTGGGGACACAACCGACTTTTTTTGGTTGTAGGGTTGTTTGAGAGAGACTGTCTTCGTCCTACGCTCCCATGATTGATAAACCTTAGCTAGGTGACCCACTTGAGGGAAAATTTCTAGTGTCCTACAAAAATTTGCGCTTGGAGGCCCAATATGAGTCTACAAGAACAAGTTGTGTAGTGGACATCACTTGCGCTCATGTATTGCGTGAGGGTTTAAAAAGTTGAAGCGCGTTAAAGATTATGAACCAATTTCTTGGCTGATACCGGGGTAGTACATGATAAATACTTTGTGTTAAGAAGATAGAGCATGACAAGACTATATGGTTTTGTAGGGATAGCGTTCTATAGCGTTGATATTTTGAAAGACATGATTGTTTGTTGGGATGCCTAAGTATTGATGTCTTTATGTCAAATTATAGACTATTGTTGTATCACTCATGTCTTAATATTCATGCCATGATTTGATATATGATCAAGACTATGCTAGGTAGCATTCCACATCAAAAATTATCTTTTTTATCATTTACCTACTCGAGGAGGAGTAGGAATTAAGGTTGGAGATGCTGATACGTCTCCGTCGTATCTATAATTTTTTATTGTTCCATGCCAATATTATACAACTTTTACATACTTTTGGCAATATTTTATATGATTTATTGGACTAATCTATTGATCCAGTGCCCAGTGTCAGTTCATGTTTGTTGCATGTTTTTTGTTTCGCAAAATATCCATATTAAATGAAATCCAAACGCGATAAAAATTTATGGAGAATTATTTTGGAATATATGTGATTTTTGGGAGGTGGAATCATCGCAAACGGGGGCCCACGGCCACCACAAGACACCTAGGCACACCAGGCAGCCCAAGCGCATGGTGGTGGGTTGTGCCCTCCTCGTAAGTCGGTTGGAACTCTACTTTGGGTGCAAGGAAGATTATATCTGAAAAGAAACTTTCTAACATCTCAACGCTATCGGAGTTACGGATCTCCGAGAATATAAGAAATGGTTTTCGGCCAGAAAATAGGAGCGCGAAACAGAAGAGAACAGAGGGATAGATCCAATCTTGGAGGGGCTCCCGCCCCTCCGCCGTCATGGAGGCCATGGACCAGAGGGGGAACTCTCCTCCCATCTAGGGGGATGCCAAGGAAGAAGAAGGAGGAGGGGGGCTCTGCTACCTCTTGAGCACTGCGTTGGTTTTCCCTTGAAGAGGAAAGGGTGGTGCAGTAAAGCAGCGTAAGTATTTCCCTCAGTTTTTGAGAACCAAGGTATCAATCCAGTAGGAGACCACGCGCGAGTCACCTCGTACCTACACACACAAATAAGAACTTTGCAACCAACGTGATAAATGGGTTGCCAATCCCTTCATGGCCACTTGCAAGAGTGAGATCTGATAGAGATGATAATGATAAGATAAATATTTTTATTATTTTTATTATATAGATTAAAAGTAAAAGATAGCAAAATAAAGTAGATGGGAAACTTGTATGATGGAGAATAGACTCGGGGGCCATAGGTTTCACTAGTAGCTTCTCTCAAGAAAGCATAAGTATTACGGTGGATGAACAAATTACTGTCGAGCAATTGATAGAAAAGCGAATAATTATGAGAATATCTAGGTACGATCATGTATATAGGCATCACGTCCGTGACAAGTAGACCGACTCCTGCCTACATCTACTACTATTACTCCACACATCGACCGCTATCCAGCATGAATCTAGAGTATTAAGTTCAAGAGAACACAATAACGCTTTAAGCAAGATGACATGGTGTGGAGGGATAAACTCATGCAATATGATGTAAACCCCATCTTGTTATCATCGATGGCAACAATACAATACGTGTCGTTTCCCTTTCTGTCACTAGGATCGAGCACCGCAAGATTGAACCCAAAGCTAAGCACTTCTCCCATTGCAAGAAAGATCAATCTAGTAGGCCAAACCAAACTGATAATTCAAAGAGACTTGCAAAGATAAACCAATCATACATAAAAGAATTCGGAGAAGATTCAAATATTGTTCATAGATAAACTTGATCATAAACCGACAATTCATCGGATCTCGACAAACACACCGCAAAAAGAAGAGTTACATCGAATAGATCTCCTAGAGAATCGAGGAGAACTTTGTATTGAGATCCAAAGAGAGAGAAGAAGCCATCTAGCTACTAGCTATGGACCCGAAGGTCTGAAGTAAACTACTCACACATCATCGGAGAGGCCATGGATTTGATGTAGAGGCCATCTGTGATCAATGCCCCCTCCGGCGGAGCTCTAGAAAAGGCCCCAAGATGGGATCTCTTAGGTACAGAAGGTTGCGGCGGTGTAATTAGGTTTTTGTGGTGCTCCTGGATATTTGCGGGGTATATGGATATATATAGGAGGAATAAGTAGGTTGGTGGAGCAACGAGGGGCCCACGAGGGTGGAGGGCGCGCCCACGGGGGTGGGCGTGCCCCCTGCCTCATGGCCTCCTGGATTGTTTCTTGACGTCCACTCCAAGTCACTTGGATCACGTTTGTTCCAAAAATAACGCTCCTAAAGGTTTCATTCCGTTTGGACTCCGTTTCATATTCCTTTTCGGCGAAACTATAAAATAGGCAAAAAACAGCAATTTGGTTTGGGCCTCCGGTTAATAGGTTAGTCCCAAAAATAATATAAAAGTGTAAAAACAAGCCCATTAACATCCAAAATAGATAATATAATAGCATGGAGCAATCAAAAATTATAGATACATTGGAGACGTGTCAGCATCCCCAAGCTTAATTCCTGCTCGTCCTCGAGTAGGTAAATGATAAAAACAGAATTTTTGATGTGGAATGCTTCCTAACATATTTCTCAGTGTAATTTTTCTTTATTGTGGCATGAATGTTCAGATCAGAAAGATTCAAGATAAAAGTTTAATATTGACATAGAAATAATAATACTTCAAGCATACTAACTAAGAAATCATGTCTTCTCAAAATAACATGGCCAAAGAAAGTTATAGCTACCTCTTGAGCACTGCGTTGGTTTTCCCTTGAAGAGGAAAGGGTGATGCAGCAGAGCAGCGTAAGTATTTCCCTCAGTTTTTGAGAAGCAAGGTATCAATCCAGTAGGAGGCCATGCACGAGTCCCTCGCACCTACACAAACAAATAAACTCCGCGCAAACAACGCAATAAAGGGGTTGTCAATCCCTTCACGGTCACCTACGAGAGAGATCTGATAGATATGATAAGATAATATTTTTGGTATTTTTATGATAAAGAGAAATAAAGATGCAAGTAAAATAAATGGAAAGGGAAATAACTAAGTATTGGAATATTAATATGATAGAAAATAGACCCGGGGGGGCATAGGTTTCACTAGAGGCTTCTCTCAAGAGCATAAGTATTACGGTGGGTGAACAAATTACTGTTGAGCAATTGACATAATTGAGCATAGTTATGAGAATATCTAGGTATTATCATGTATATAGGCATCATGTCCGAGACAAGTAGACCGACTCCTGCCTGCATCTACTACTATTACTCCACACATCGACCTCTATCCAGCATGCATCTAGAGTATTAAGTTCAAGAGAACAGAGGAACGCTTTAAGCAAGATGACATGATGTAGAGGGATAAACTCATGCAATATGATATAAATCCCATATTGTTATCCTTGATGGCAACAATACAATACGTGCCTTGCTGCCCCTACTGTCACTGGGAAAGGACACCGCAAGATTGAACCCAAAGCTAAGCACTTCTCCCATTGCAAGAAAGATCAATCTAGTAGGCCAAACCAAACTGATAATTCGAATAGACTTGCAAAGATAACCAATCATACATAAAAGAATTCAGAGAAGAATCAAATATTGTTCATAGATAAACTTGATCATAAACCCACAATTCATCGATCTCAACAAACACACCGTGAAACAAGATTACATCGAATAGATCTCCACAAGAGAGGGGGAGAACTTTGTATCGAGATCCAAAAAGAGAGAAGAAGCCATCTAGCTAATAACAATGGACCCGAAGGTCTGAAGTAAACTACTCACACTTCATCGGAGGGGCTATGGTGTTGATGTAGAAGCCCTCCGTGATCGATACCCCCTCCGGCGGAGCTCCAGAAAAGGCCCCAAGATGGGATCTCGTGGATACAGAAAGTTACGGCGGTGGAATTAGGGTTTTGGCTCTGTATCTGGTAGTTTGGGGTACGTAGGTATATATAGGAGGAAGGAGTACATCGATGGAGCAATGTGGGCCCCACGAGGGTGGAGGGCGCGCCTGGGGGGGTAGGCACGCCCCCTACCTCGTGCCTTCCTGGTTGATGTCTTGACGTAGGGTCCAAGTCCTCTGGATCACGTTCGTTCCAAAAATCACGTTCCCGAAGGTTTCATTCCATTTGGACTCCGTTTGATATT
The DNA here is from genome assembly GCF_002162155.2 of Triticum dicoccoides. Classification (NCBI taxonomy): domain Eukaryota; kingdom Viridiplantae; phylum Streptophyta; class Magnoliopsida; order Poales; family Poaceae; genus Triticum; species Triticum dicoccoides. Next base: position 362,849,010 of record NC_041380.1, on the reverse strand, counting down.
CTTTTTCTGCAAAACTCTGAAATACGCAAAAAACAGCAATTCTGGGTTGGGCCTCCAGTTAATAGGTTAGTCCCAAAAATAATATAAAAGTGTATAATAAAGCCCACTAATGTCCAAAACAGGATATAATGTAGCATGGGACAATAAAAAATTATAGATACATTGGAGACGTATCAACCATCCCCAAGCTTAATTCCTGCTCGTCCTCGAGTAGGTAAATGATAAAAACAGAATTTTTGATGTGGAATGCTACTTTGCATAATTTCAATGTAATTCTCTTAACTGTGGTATGAATATTCAGATCCGAAAGATTCAAGACAAAAGTTCTATATTGACATAGAAATAATAATACTTCGAGCATACTAACTAAGCAAGTATGTGTGTTCAAAATAACATGGCCAAAGAAAGTTATCCCTACAAAATCATATAGTCTGGCTATGCTCCATCTCCACCACACAAAGTATTTAAATCATGCACAACCCCGATGACAAGCCAAGCAATTGTTTCATACTTTTGGTGTTCTCAAACTTTTTCAATCTTCACGCAATACATGAGCGTGAGCCATGGACATAGCACTATATGTGGAATAGAATGGTGGTTGTGGAGAAGACAAAAAGGAGAAGACAGTCTCACATCAACTAGGCGTATCAACGGGCTATGGAGATGCCCATTAATAGATATCAATGTGAGTGAGTAGGGATTGCCATGCAACGGATGCACTAGAGCTATAAGTATATGAAAGCTCAACAAAAAGAACTAAGTGGGTGTGCATCCTACTTGCTTGCTCACGAAGACCTAGGGCATTTTGAGGAAGCCCATCGTTGGAATATACAAGCCAAGTTCTATAATGAAAAATTCCCACTAGTATATGAAAGTGATAGCATAGGAGACTCTCTATCATGAAGATCATGGTGCTACTTTGAAGCACAAGTGTGGAAAAAAAGGATAGTAGTATTGTCCCTTTTTATTTATGTATTCCTTTTTTGGCCTTCTTTTTTTGGCCTTTCTCTCTTTTTTTATTGGGACAATACTCTATGAATGATGATCATCACACTTCTATTTATTTACAACTCAATAATTACAACTCGATACTAGAAAAAGTATGACTCTATATGAATGCCTCCGGCGGTATACCGGGATAGCAATGATGCATGAGTGACTTATATGAAAGAATTATGAACGGTGGCTTTGCCATAACTAAAATGTCAACTACATGATCATGCGAAGCAATATGACAATGATTGAGCGTGTCATAGTAAATGGAACGGTGGAAAGTTGCATGTCAATATATCTCGGAATGGCTATGGAAATGCCATGATAGGTAGGTATGGTGGCTGTTTTGAGGAAGTTATATGGTGGGTGTATGATACCGGCGAAAGATGCGCGGTATTAGAGAGGCTAGCAATGGTGGAAGGGTGAGAGTGCGTATAATCCATGGAATCAACATTAGTCATAAAGAACTCACATACTTATTGCAAAAATCTATTAGTTATCGAAGCAAAGTACTACGCACATGCTCCTAGGGGGATAGATTGGTAGGAAAAGGCCATCGCTCATCCCTAACCACCACTCACAAGGAGGGCAATCAATAAATAAATCATGCTCCGACTTCTTAACATAACGGTTCACCATACGCGCATGCTACGGGAATCACATACTTCAACACAAGCATTTCTCAAATTCACAACTACTCAACTAGCACGACTCTAATATCACCATCTCCATATCTCAAAACAATTATCAAGTTTCAAACTTCTCATAGTATTCAACACACTCATAAGAAAATTTTATTATTAATCTTGAATGCCTAACATAATTAAAGCAAATTACCATGCTGTTTTGTAGGACTCCCAAAATAATCTAAGTGAATCATGAGATAACAATGGTTTCTCTAAAACAAATCCACCAACGTGCTCTAAAAGATATAAGTGAAGCACTAGAGCAAAAACTATATAACTCAAAAGATATAAGTGAAGCACATAGAGTATTCTAACAATTTCCGAATCATGTGTGTCTCTCCCAAAAGGTGTGTACAGCAAGGATCATTGTGGAAAACTAACAAATAAATACTCAAATAATACAAGACGCTCCAAGCAAAACACATATCATGTGGTAAATAAAAATATAGCTCCAAGTAAAGTTACCGATAGAAGTAGACGAAAGAGGGGATGCCTTCCGGGGCATCCCCAAGCTTTGGCTTGTAGGTGTCCTTAGATTATATTGGGGTGCCATGGGCATCCCCAAGCTTAGGCTCTTGCCACTCCTTGTTCCATAATCCATCAAATCTTTTAGCCAAAACTTTAAAACTTCACAACACAAAACTTAAAGTAGAAAATCTCGTGAGCTCCGTTAGCGAAAGAAAACAAAACACCACTTCAAGGTACTGTAATGAACTCATTATTTATTTATATTGGTGTTAAACCTATTGTATTCCAACTTCTCTATGGTTTATAAACTATTTTACTAGCCATAGATTCATTAAAATAAGCAAACAACACACGAAAAACAGAATATGTCAAAAACAGAACAGTCTGTAGTAATCTGTAGCTAACGCAAGATCTGGAACCCCAAAAATTCTAAAATAAACTGTTGGACGTGAGTAATTTATCTATTAATCATCTGCAAAAATAATTAACTAAATAGCACTTTCCAAATAAAAATAGCAGCAGTTCTCGTGAGCGCTAAAGTTTCTGTTTTTTACAGCAAGATTAAAAAAACTTCCCCCAAGTCTTCCCAACGGTTCTACTTGGCACAAACACTAATTAAACACAAAACAGAAACAAAACAGAGGCTATATAAATTATTTATTACTAAACAGGAGCAAAAAGCAAGGAATAAAAATAAAATTGGGTTGCCTCCCAACAAGCGCTATCGTTTAACGCCCTTAGCTAGGCATGAAAGCAAGGATAGATCCAGGTATCTTTAGTTGGTAATTCTTTCTTTTTATTAATTATCAAACTTCTAGGCACAAAATCAAAAAAATCATTAGTAGCAAACGGTTCCTTAATGATAGCAAAAAGATTGGGATGAATACTTATAGATTTGAGATCCGCAGTTTCCTTGCTAGAGGATTCACCCTTATTTTTAGGAACATACATAAGCTTGGCAATTTTAGTTGGAGGACTAGGAGTATTATTTACGGAAGAAAAAGCGGTTCCCAAGCTGGTAATGATACCCTCAAGTTTATCGATTCTAGTGGAATCCTGATTTATTCTTTCATTAACTATGGGTTCCTTCTCCTTAATATTTTTTAAAGTGACTCCTACTTTAGATCCATATTGAGTAATTTGGTTGTGGATCTTTTTATCCAGATTTTCAATTAACTGTACGGTAGCAACTTTATTTTTAATAATTTCAAGTTTTTGCATTACATTCTCCAAAGTTAACATAGTTCCATTAACCAAAAGAGGGGGTGAGCCAAACATATCTGTCATAGCATTATAAGAATCCAAAGTGTGGCTACCCAAGAAATTCCCTCCGGTAATGGTATCAAGGACATATTTGTGCCAAGGCATAACGCCTGCATAAAAATTCCGGAGAAGAATGGAAGTAGATTGCTTCCTGGTAGATCTATTTTGAGCATTGCAAATTCTATACCAAGCATCTTTTAGATTTTCTCCCTCCCTTTGCTTAAAATTAAGAACTTCATTTTCGGGAGACAACGAAGAAGATAGAGAAGTAGCCATAGCGACAAGCAAGCAATCCGACACACAAGCAAACAAGAAACAGGAAAAAAGAGGCAAATAGAGAAAGAGAGGGAGGATGGAGAGAGAGAGGGCGAATAAAACGACAATGGTGAAGTGGGTTAAGAGGAAAATGAGAGGCAAATGGCAAATAACGTAATGCGGGAGATAAGGGTTTGTGATGGGTACTTGGTATGTTGACTTTTGCGTAGACTCCCCGGCAATGGCGCCAGAAATCCTTCTTGCTACCTCTTGAGCACTACGTTGGTTTTCCCTTGAAGAGGAAAGGGTGATGCAGTAGAGCAGCGTAAGTATTTCCCTCAGTTTTTGAGAACCAAGGTATCAATCCAGTAGGAGGCCATGCACGAGTCCCTCGCACCTACACAAACAAATAAACTCCTCGCAACCAACGCGATAAAGGGGTTGCCAATCCCTTCACGGTCACCTACGAGAGTGAGATCTGATAGATATGATAAGATAGTATTTTTTGTATTTTTATGATAAAGATAAATAAAGATGCAAGTAAAATAAATGGCAAGGGAAATAACTAAGTATTGGAAGATTAATATGATGGAAAATAGACCCGGGGGCCATAGGTTTCACTAGAGGCTTCTCTCAAGAGCATAAGTATTACGGTGGGTGAACAAATTACTGTTTAGCAATTGACAGAATTGAGCATAGTTATGAGAATATCTAGGTATGATCATGTATATAGGCATCACGTCCAAGACAAATAGACCGACTCCTGCCTGCATCTACTACTATTACTCCACACATCGACCACTGTCCAGCATGCATCTAGAGTATTAAGTTCAAGAGAACAGAGTAACGCTTTAAGTAAGATGACATGATGTAGAGGGATAAACTCATGCAATATGATATAAACCCCATCTTGTTATCCTGGATGGCAACGATACAATACGTGCCTTGCTGCCCCTACTGTCACTGGGAAAGGACACCGCAAGATTGAACCCAAAGCTAAGCACTTCTCCCATTGCAAGAAAGATCAATCTAGTAGGCCAAACCAAACTGATTATTCGAAGAGACTTGCAAAGATAACAAATCATACATAAAAGAATTCAGAGAAGAATCAAATATTGTTCATAGATAAACTTGATCATAAACCCACAATTCATCGATCTCAACAAACACACCGTGAAAGAAGATTACATCGAATAGCTCTCCACAAGAGAGGGGGACTTTGTATTGAGATCCCAAAAGAGAGAAGAAGCCATCTAGCTAATAACTATGGACCCGAAGTGTCGTGGTGGGCGCATGGCAGATGCCAAGGGATGGCTAAAGAGAGGAGGAGGCTCGAGGGCGCTGGTGGACTCCAGAGGTGAGGTTGTCATGAGCGGGCATGGACACCGGACATACCCAGGTTCGGGGCTCTCCGGAGAGATAATACCCCTAGTCTTGCCGAGTGTAGTTGGATGATCGATAGTACAATGTTGCTCCTAGAGCTGTATGGAGGAGGAAGGAAGCTGGCCAAGGCTTGGGCTGCTCCTTCTCTCCGGTGTTGCTGTTTTGTGGCTAGTCCTATGCTTGCTTGCTTTTCTCTCGTATGTGTCTTCTGCTTTCTCTCCTTCGATCATGTCACTACCATCGGGCTCCTGCATGGGTTCGAATGTCACCTCCAAAGACATCACCCAACTCCGGGCGACGCGGCGCCTGTCGCGGGAGACGGACGTCGGTGTTCGCCTGCCGCGCGGCGAGCAGAGGCCTCGGCCCAGGGGGCAGGAGCGCGTGGGCTTCCTCACGCACTTCGAGTGCGGGTTCGGGCTACCGGCGAGCACCTTCTTCCACGCGTTCTTGGAGTTCTTCGGGCTCCAGCCGCATCATCTTGGCGCCGGCGCCATCGTCCAGCTCTCCGGCTTCGTCACCCTTTGCGAGGGGTACCTGGGGGTCGAGCCTACGATCGACCTCTGGGCACGCTTCTTCTCCTTGAAGCAGTAGGGCCCATCGGCCGGGGAGTTCGCTGACTGTGGCACCGCCGTCATCTCAAAGCGGTCGGGGGTGGATTTCCCCAAGATCCCGCTGGAGGATTCTGCCAAGAAGTGGCAGAACTCCTTCTTCTATGTCTGCAACCTTGGTGCGGATTGCATCAACCTTCCGGCCTTCGCCATCGCGCCGCCACGGGCGAAGATGAACTGGGGCTACTCGCCCAGGCGCCCGTCGCAGGAGACCGTCAATCTCTGCGACCGGGTGACGGTGATGAAGACGCAGGAGGGGTTCACCGGCACCGACCTCCTCACCACGTTCGTCCGGTGCCGGGTCCTTCCACTTCAGGGGCGCTCCTGCCTCATCGGCGAAATGGTCGGCCTTCAAGACCCCAACCGCATGGGGTCGACCTGGCTGTCTGCGGAGCAGATCGCGCGCGACGTGAATGGCATCTCCAAGGCCAACCTTGGGTAGGACTGGCGGTTCGGCAAGGCGCCGTATAGCCAGTCGAACCCGGCGCCGCAGGTGAGTGTCTGGCCTTCTTACTTTGCTGTCGCGCACCTTTTCATCCATCCTGATGCGACGCGGGGGGTACTTCTGAATGCGATTCGCCATCCTTACGCCAGAGCCCCGTCGCAGGTGATGCCGGTGGCACCAGAGGAGCCCGCGGCTCATGGCGGGGAGGAGGAGGCGGAGTCCGACGCTGGCGTTGGGCGTCGCGTGGGAAAGTCTCGAGTTTTTCTTCATGTGCCTTGAATTGCTGACCGCGGCACGGAACGGACGGCGCTGACGCCAGTTGTTGGTGTAGTGGCGTTGGGCGGGGAGGCGGCGACGCGGGCGGAGCCGGGTCCTCGCATGGGGCGGCGCCGAGCCGCTCGCATGGGAAAGACAGCGTCGCGCCACGACCCCAGGCCCCGAAGCGCATGGCGGACCCGGCCGGGGCCGGGAGGCCGGACAAGAGGAAGCACGGCAGCGGGGACGGGAGGTCAACCCCGGTCCCGGTCTTGGTGGGGTAAGCTTCATCTCTCGTTTGCGCTCCGATTTTTTCCTTGAGCTAGTCTTGTTTCTTTTCTGCTTATTCGGTCTTCTTCTTCAGGTCGCCAATCACGCTGGTGAGGGCGGCGGCGGAAGTCGCGGCTGCCGAAGGGGCCGAGTTCCGCAGGAGCCGGTCCGACCTCGCCGAGCAGGCCGAGGTGGAAGGACAGGCCGACTCGGACCTCGGCCTGGATCCGAACGACACCAAAGTCGTGGCCTGGTAGACAGGAACCGGGCTGAGGTGGAGCTGGAGGCAGCGTCCGTCCGTGCTTGGACCGACGCGGTAGCGGCATGGGCGCAAGGCGGCGCGGAGCTGGCCTGGCGCGAGATGCTAAAGGGCACGGTGGTGGCGGCGATGGTCTTTGAGCCATCGTTGGCGAGGGAGCACGACCATGGAGGCCGGGCTGCGGTGGTGATCCCCGACCGGGCGGTCATGGAGGTGGCGGATGACACCCCGCCGCGGGCCGACGTGGTCGGGCGAGCGGGGACTAATGGTGGTGGAGGCGACGCTGTCTTGGAAGAGACGCTGCGGGCGGCGGTGTCAGAGGCGCCGCCGGTTTTGGAGGAGGCACCGCGGGCGGCGGTGCCGGAGGCCACCCCGGCAGCTGGGCCGAAGACGGCGACACAGGGTGTCCCGGCGTCCGGGTCGTTGTCGACGCCGGGAGGGGCGTCAGAGGAGGTGCTGGCCGCGTCGCGAGCCGCCAGTGGGGAGTATGCCTTGGTGCCCCGGCAGGGAGGGCGCCGAGCTGCCGTGCTGCAGCCGGCCCGGAGTGGGAGCGCCGTTGTCTTCGGGCTTGCGACCTAGGAGGAGGCGGCGCTGGATGCTGTCAGTCGCCGCCTGCAAGGCCGAATGGAATGGCTCGAGGCCTTCGCACAGGCCGAGGTGGAGCGGACGCGCGACCTGGAGCGCGTCGTTCTGGTAAGTCTTCTTGTATATTCTTCTTTGTAGGGGCGCGCCAGCGCATGCACTGGGTGTAGCCCCCGAGGTTCAGGCCAACTATGTAGTAGTTGGGTCGAATCTTTAGAGTGTTGGGCTTGTTCTGATTTCAGCTTTCTTCAGTGTCTCGACACTTTCCGGGTCGCTGCCTACAATCGTCTCCTGGGCAAGCACCGGGAGCTCAAGGAGCAGCTTGCCGCCAAGGAGGAGGAGCTCCGCATCGCCGCAGGTATTCTTGTGCTCTTTTGTAGTGGGGGCGCGCTAGCGCACCCACTAGGTGTAGCCCTCGAGATTCGGGCCAACTATGTAACAGTTGGGCCAAATCTTAAGTCTTGCTTTTTTCTTCTACTGAGTCCTTCTTTTTCGTAGCCGAGGTGCTGTCCTGGCGGACTCGTCTGCTCCGAGCCGGTCATTACTACGACCGGCTCGTTGCCGACACCGGCCGTCTTGGCGTCGAGGCGGCGCAGGTGAGGGTGTAGGCGGCTGAGGCTCGGCGGTCTCTTGATGAGGCCAACCGGCTGCATGAGTAGCTGGCGGGTCACAAGAGCCGTCTCGAGGCTGAGGTGGAGCACCTTAAGGCAGAAGCCGCCAAGGTGGCAGAGGCACAGCAGGCCCTGGTGGAGGCAGACCAACAGCGCGGCCAGCTGGCCGACAACAAGGGCCGGCTCCAGGCCTAGGTGGATAGCCTGCGGGAGCAGGTGACCATGGCTGAGGGGGGCCGTCAGGACGAGGCCCATCGCCGCGAGGCAGCCGAGAAGGCGGCCCAAGACAAGGACGCCGAGCTGAAGGCGGCCCTTTCCAAGGCGACTGAGGGAGTCCTAGATTAGGAGGTCTCCGGACAGCCGGACTATATTCTTTGGCCGTACTATTGGACTTTGAAGATACAAGATTGAAGACTTCGTCCCGTGTCCGGATAGGACTCTACTTGGCATGGAAGGCAAGCTAGCCAGTACGGATATGGATATCTCCTCCTTTGTAACCGACCTTGTGTAACCCTAGCCCCCTCCGGTGTCTATATAAACCAGAGGGTTTTAGTCCGTAGGACAACATACAATCATACCATAGGCTAGCTTCTAGGGTTTAGCCTCTCCGATCTCGTCGTAGATCAACTCTTGTAATACCCATACCATCAAGAATAAATTAAGCAGGACGTAGGGTTTTACCTCCATCAAGAGGGCCCGAACCTGGGTAAAACATCATGTCCCCTGCCTCCCGTTACCATCCGCCTTAGACGCACAGTTCGGAACCCCCTACTCGAGATCCGCCGGTTTTGACACTGACATTGGTGCTTTCATTGAGAGTTCCTCTGTGTCGTCGCCGTTAGGCTTGATGGCTCCTTCTATCATCGATAGCGATGCAGTCCAAGGTGAGACTTTTCTCCCCGGACAGATCTTTGTGTGTGGCGGCTTCGCACTGCGGGCCAACTCGCTTGGCCATTTGGAGCAGATCGAAAGCTACGCCCCTGGCCATCATGTCAGGTTTGGAAGCTTAAATTACACGGCCGATATCCGCGGAGACTTGATCTTCGACTGATTCGAGCCCTTGCCTTGTGCGCCACGCGGTCACGATGAGTACGATTTAGCTCTACCATCGGACCGTATTCAGGAGATCGCACCAGCAGCCGCTCCGAGCCTCAATTCGAAGCCAGTTGCGCCATCCATGGACGCGTGGATAGACCCCGTCACGGAGTCCGTATCCTCAGCGGCAATCGAGCCGAATATCGACCTTACCCTTCACGAGAGCCGTGTTGCCAAACTGCCGGATCCTTCCCCGGCCACGGACTTCGAACCGCCTGCGCCCATGCCTATCAAATCCGACTAGGCGCCAATCATGGAGTTCACCTCCGCGGATATCTTTCAGCACTTGCCCTTCGGCGACATACTGAATTCATTAAAGTCTCTCTCCTTGTTAGGAGAGTCCTGGCCGAACTATGTCCGGCAGGATTGGGATGCGGATGATGAAGAAATTTGCCGCCCACCCACCACCCACTTAGTAGCCACTGTCGATGACTTAACCGACATGCTCGACTTCGACTCCGAAGACATCGACGGTATGGACGGCGATGCAGGAGACGAATAGGAACCACTACCCACAGGGCACTGGACGCCCACTTCATCACATGACGTATACATGGTGGACACACCAAAAGAAAACGACGACGAGGAACGGAAGGACGCAACAAAGGGTTGTCCCCTCGAGAAGCAGTCAAAGCAGTGGCGTAAGCGCCGCTCCAAATCCCGCCTCGGCAGAAACAACGATCATATAGACCCAGCATTAGAGCAGGGTGAACCATCGCTGGACCACGGCAACACGAAGAATCAAACCGAACAACCCGACTCTGTCAAAGATAATAGTCCGGACGACATCACACCGGACAGACACCCGGAGCAACAGAATGCCCGTCAAAGGCTTGTTGCCACCGCGAGGAGTCTAAAAAAGCAGAAGCAAAGGCTCAAGGCTGCGCAAGACACACTCAGAATCAGATGGAGTAAAGTACTCAACACAGCAGCAAAGTACGGCGATAGTCGCCCCACCAAGAGCTACCCGAAGTGGAAGTTGCTACCTGAATTCGATGAGGAGGCCTTAGATCCCCCGCAACCAAAAATTAAAACGGCCATCTGGCCAGATAGACGACCTCACAGCCAACATAGAGCGGCAAACAACACCGCACACAAGCCAATACGCGATCCACGCGAGGGATCGCATCAAAAGGACGGCGCAACCAGATCCATCTATGGACCAGCAAGCGCGCTCCAGCATACGATGCAACACAACAAACATCCGAACAACGCGGTACACCCAGATACAGGGGTGCCGCACACCCCCTATGTTTCACCGACGAGGTGCTGGACCATGAATTTCCAGAGGGATTCAAACCCGTAAACATAGAGGCATACGACGGAACAACAGACCCTGGGGTCTGGATTGAGGACTATATCCTCCATATCCATATGGCTCGAGGAGATGATCTCCACGCCATTAAGTATTTACCCCTCAAACTCAAAGGGCCAGCTCGGCACTGGCTTAAAAGCCTCCCTGAAAGCTCCATTGGAAGCTGGGAAGAGCTCGAAGACGCTTTTCAGGCAAATTTTCAAGGGACTTATGTCCGACCTCCGGATGCGAACGATTTAAGTCATATAACTCAACAGCCCGGAGAGTCAGCCCGAAAGCTCTAGAACAGGTTTCTTACTAAAAAGAACAAAATAGTCGACTGTCCGGACGCCAAAGCCTTGGCAGCTTTTAAACACAGCGTCCGAAACGAATGGCTTGCCAGACACCTCAGCAAAGAAAAGCCGAGAACAATGGCAGCATTAACAAGCCTCATGACCTGCTTTTGCGCGGGCGAGGACAGCTGGCTAGCCCGATGCAGCACCAGCGACCCAAGTACATCCGAAGTTAGAGATGGAAACGGGAAATCATGACGCAGCAAAAATAATAAGCGCCAGAATAAAGAAGACAGCCCGAAGAGCACGGCGGTAAACACCGGATTCAGAAGCTCTCGGCTAGGTCAGCAAAAGCCGCCCTCTAAAGGCGCCGGAGATGAACTATTCAGCCTAAACAAAATTTTGGACCAAATATGTCAGATCCATAGCACCCCCGATAAAACTGCAAATCATACCCACAGAGAATGTTGGGTCTTCAATCAGTCCGACAAGCTCAACGCCGAACATAAGGGGCAGGATACACCAAGCGAAGACGAGGATGAGCCTCGCAAGCAAAGCACTGGGGAACAGAAGAAATTTCCACCAGAAGTCAAAATAGTAAACATGTTACACGTGATAAAGGGGAGAAACAAAGTGGCACTCCCAGATAAATATGCCCTAGGGCCTATCACCGCGGAGTTATGCCACTGGCCATCTCAACCGATCACCTTCGACCATCAGGATTACTCGGCAAGTATCCTGCGCGCAGGATGGGCTGTCTTGGTATTAGATCCAATAATTGACAGATACCACTTCACACGAGTCCTAATGGACGGTGGCAGCAGTCTAAACCTGATATATTAGGACACAATTCGCAAAATGGGGATAGACCCAACGAAAATTTTCCACAGCAATACTACCTTTAAAGGAGTAACGCCAGGCCCAGGGGCTCATTGCACGGGCTCCCTGCTACTAGAGGTTATATTCGGCTTCCCCGATAACTTCCATAGTGAAAATTTAACCTTCCACATTGCTTCGTTCCAAAGTGGCTATCAAGCACTACTTGGACGTGAAGCTTTCGCTCGCTTTAATGCAATACCGCATTACGCTTCCCTCACGCTTAAGATCCCGGTCCACGTGGCATCATTATAGTAAATGGAAATATTGAGCGATCCCTGCGCACCGAAAAGAATGCAGCTGCCATGGCAGCCGCACACAAAATTGGCCTCACCAACTAAAACATTCGATAGGTCGTCAAGACCACGGACACGGTTAGATGAGTCCGGCGCAGCTATATGTAATTCATACAGGTTTGATGACCACACCCCTATTACAAATACAAGGGGCTCAACGCGCGCAGACAAGTGGCAATTTTTACTCATCTTGATCTATGCATGGTTTCTTTAAAACCTACCTTTTTGCATGACAACTTTTCACCTAAGTTCCTCTCTTTTACAGATGACCATCGTGCTACACCCGTCCAGGATATGGCACAACGGAGACACAGGCGCAGACGTGCAGTAGGGACCCAGATTCTTTTTAGATTAGGACCCTGCGTCAACCTTTTTTACTGTCTCTTGTTGATACACATCCCTCGGATTCTCAGTACCATTAAGAAGGATGCTGACGTCTTGGCATGTGGCCACGTCAGAACAATGCATGTACCTGGACACCAGGGGCTTCTTACAACGGGCACTGTTTAGGCCCGGTTTACACCATAAAGACTGAATATCTTAGGGAGTGTTCGGCGTCGCGAGTTTGGCCTTATATGCATCAGCTCTGAATCATGTCTTTGGTCAAATGTTGGGTTTGCCCGGCTCCTGTGTTTTGCTGCCTTACGTTCCGCTCTATCGGCTAAGGCGGCACCGGGAGAACTACTACGATTGTGCCTTGGTTCATCCGGACGAGCACCTCAGTAGAGAAAGCTGAAAACGGACTGTTATGATATAGCGCGAGACTGGTCAACCACTTGATGACCCATCGAAATCTTAGAATTCCTCCGCCTTAACGAAGGGTCGTTTCCCGGCCAGGCAAGTACGCACCCCGAATTCGGATGAGTGCGGAGCCACCAGGGGCTATATAGTAGCCCCACTGTCAAACTCCTATGGCTTAGTCAAAGTGTTAAAGCATTATAGTCTGGTTGCCTAGTTCGCTGCGCTATCACCTCCTTATTAGGACCAAGACGTTGGATTAGGTGTGAACACACGTCTTCTACGAACACCCCCACATTATATGCGTGGGGGCTGAAGCCGACGACTGCAATCTTTCAGGTTATACACATGTATACATAAACGGCCACACAGGAGGCATCACAATACTTTCGGGCACAAGTATAAATACAGCCTTGATAAATTCAATAAAAACATTGTTTTACAATGGGAATACATGTCATTCAAACATAATATTCTTCGAGCACTGGGCCTCTATCAAGCGAGCACCCTCAAGAACTTCTTCAAAATAGTGCTCGGCAGCCACTCGGCCTATGGCCGAACCCTGCGCCGCAACAGTGGTAGCATCCATCTCCGCCCAGTATGCTTTGACATGGGCAAGGGCCATCCGCGAGCCTTCTATGCATGCCGACCTCTTCATCGCATTGATGCACGGCACCGCACCAAGGAACTGCTACACCAGGCTAAAATAGTTGTTCAGCTTTGGCTTTTCCGGCCACAGCTGATCCACGACAGACCTCATGGCGAGTCCGGACAACCTATTGAGTTCGGCCCATTCGGCTAGCTAATCAGTCAATGGAAGCGGACGCTCTGGAATGTTAAACTGCGACCAGAACAGCTTGTCCACTTCACGATCTGTTTGATCTCGGAAGTATTCGGCCGCATCGACCACGCTTGCTGCCAAGTCCAGATATGCGTCTGCCAAACTCCACAGCCGATCCAGAGGGGCATACCACGGATCTCCGAACTTCCTCCGCAGCATAAAGGGCTTCCCAGCCACAATATCCCCGGCTTCACGCAGCTTCTCCTTCGCTCTCATAGCAGAGCGGGTGTCTTTGGTCGCCATCGTGGCCTTTTCAAGGTCCGTCGCCTTCGCTCGGTTTTCTTCTTCAAGGAACTGGCAACGGTCGACAGTGTCTTTTAACTTTACAACCATCTTGGCCATTTTCTCTTTGCTCTCGCAATGCGCGGCCTTCTCGGCTCTCAACTCTTCGGCCGCCTTCAAAGCAGCCGCATTACTACTCCTTGCTTGTTCTTTGGCTCGGGCAAGTTCCGCCCGAAGGGTCTCCACGGTGGCAGCTCCGTCTGCAGTCACAACATATTAAAGATACTGGCATCACGCTGCTCTTACTATGTGACATTCATCAGAAAACATTACTTACCATGTGCCTCATCAAGCCGCTTGTTAACAAGCTCGATGTCGGCATCTGCCGCATCCAGTTGCTGCTTTAGTTTGGCAAACTCATTAGTACGGCTAGCCACCGGAGCTTCCACCACATGCACATAAAGCGGTATGGTTATTACCTGGGACTACGATCCTCTGTTTGCCGCCGTCCTTAGCGACAACCAGAGTCTCAGGGGCTACTATCTACACATGGCACACCTAAAAATGTGCGGTACTATCACAAATGTACATCATTTTACGTACCTCAAAGCCCGCTAGTAGACTCATAAAGGCGTCACGCAACCCGCTTTCGGCGGACAAAATCCTTTCCATCACCGTACCCATCAATGTACGATGTTCTTCTGAGATGGTCGCTCGCTTTAGCAGATCCCTCAGTGCGTCCAACCGCATACCAGACGGCGCCGGACTCTTTTGTTCACCCTCTTCAAGAGCCGGATACTGGGGACTTCGGGTGACCATAGGATTATCTTTTGGCCTCACCAGACCCGGGAAGGCCCTCCTTGACAACACTTCAAGGTCACCTGCCTCTTGAGTGGGGGAGTCCGGGGGAGGCGTTTCGCTCTCCATCATCTCCGGAAGAAGATCCCCTGAAGACGAGCTCTGTTGAGAAGGGCTAAGATCCGAAGTGCGAGACAAATGCTTCAGTCATTTTCCTCGGAAGTAATATCTTTACTATTAAGTATTTTTTGATCACTTACGGCTCGTTAGAGGGCTGATCCCCGCGCGGACTTTATTCGGCAAAGGCGCCCTCTAAGGCAGGACCCTCTGGCGGAGACTTCCTCTCCCATTTGGAAGCCTTGGTTTCCAGATCTTCAAAGGCAGTCCTCTTCCTTCCCCGGAGCGAGAGAAGGTCAGATTCTTCCCCTTGGTTATCCTCCTTCATGGAGTCGCTCATTCCCTCGGTTGGAATTGGTAGCGATGGGGGCCCGCTTTCGCCCTCATTATTCCCCCCTCTATCTTCCTTTGAGGGCTCTGGGCAAGGTGCTAGCTCGAGCAACTTTTCCAGTACTGGATTGTCCAAACCCTCAAGAAGGGGGGCCGAACACCGAATCATCTTCGCCTTTGTTAACCAGTCCTAGTCAAAGAGCGATTTCTCAGAATGACGTCATGATAAATGAAAGACGGTGTGTTCGGCTAGAGGATTACTTACTTGGTCGGTGGTGCGGTTGCTGCTCAGGCCCATGTCCTCGGTAGTATCCGGACACTCTATTTGGGGTCCAAAGAATGATTTATACATCTCCTCATGCGTCAGGCCGAGGAAATTTTGAATAGTGCGCGGTCCTTCTGGGTTGAACTCCCACATGCGGAGGGACCGGCGTTTGCAAGGCTGGACTCGACGAACCAGCATGACTTCCACCACCGTAACCAGACTGAAATCTCCTTCGAAGAGATCTTGAATACAGCTCTACAATATAGGCACGTCCTTGGCTGGACCCAGCTCAGCCCTCTGCTAATCCATGACATCAATTGTGGTGGAGGGCCCGAGCGGAAAGCAGGGGCAGCCACCCACTTGGCACTTCTGGGAGCTGTGATGTAAAACCACTCCCATTGCCACAATCCGGACACCTCTGGAAAGGAACCCTTTGGCCATGGAGCTCCGGCGATTTTGCTTATTAATGCGCCTCCGCACGCTACATGCTGCCCCTCGACCATCTTCAGCTTCACGTCAAAGGTCTTGAGCCACAGGCCGAAGTGAGGGGTAATGCGTAGGAAGGCCTCACATACGACAATAAATGCCGAGATGTGGAGAAAGGAGTCCGGGGCTAGATCGTGGAAATCTAGCCCGTAATAGAACATCAAACCCCTAACGAAGGGATCCAGAGTGAGGCCTAGACCTCGGAGGAAGTGGGAGATGAACACAACATTCTCGTTGGGTTCGGGAGTAGGGACGACCTGCCCTCGGGCAGGCAGCCGATGCGAAACCTCGGCGGTCAGGTATCTGGCCTCCCTCAACTTCTTGATATCCTCTTCCGTAATGGAGGAGGGCATCCACTGGCCTTGAAGGCTAGATCTGGACATGATTGAAGGTCCGAAGCACCTGACCTGGGCTTTGGGTGTTAGAACTCGAGGCGGGGGAAGGATTCAATTGAGCACGGGAGGGAAAAAGTAAAAGCCTTGTCCCTTTATAAAGAGGGTGAATATCAAGCTTCCTCCTAGTGGTCGTTTGGGACTTGCCTAAAATCTAGGAGTCTTAGGCACGGTTGGGTTACCCACGACCGTATTGATGAGAATCCCGTAATTAGGGGAACACAATCTCTACTTTGACAAGACGTGTCAAGAAACCGCCTCGCGTTATGTGTGGAGCTGGTTGAAGAAAAACGGTTCGAATAATCACCGAGCCATGGCCTGATGTCATGTTGCCAAAGCGTGTCAACATATTAAGATTTGTGGAAATATTGTTCTCTCTACGGTGGTATGTGGATTTTATTTTGCAGGTTTGGACACTACCCTGGTATTCAAACTCTTCTGTGATGTGGTCGGAGGAGGAACCCGCCTTGCAATGCCGAAGACAATACTGCGCGCCGGACTCGATGTCATTGAAGCCTGGTTCAGGGGCTACTGAGGGAGTCCTGGATTAGGGGGTCTCCGGACAGCCGGACTATATCCTTTGGCCGGACTATTGGACTATGAAGATACAAGATTGAAGACTTCGTCTTGTGTCCGGATAGGACTCTACTTGGCGTGGAAGGCAAGCTAGGCAGTACGGATATGGATATCTCCTCCTTTGTAACCGACCTTGTGTAACCCTAGCCCCCTCCGATGTCTATATAAACCGGAGGGTTTTAGTCCGTAGGACAACATACAATCATACCATAGGCTTGCTTCTAGGGTTTAGCCTCTCCGATCTCGTGGTAGATCAACTCTTGTAATACCCATACCATCAAGAATAAATCAAGCAGGACGTAGGGTTTTACCTCCATCAAGAGGGTCCGAACCTGGGTAAAACATCGTGTCCCCTGCCTCCTGTTACCATCCGCCTTAGACGCACAGTTCGGGACCCCCTACCCGAGATCCGCTGGTTTTGACACCGACAGTGACCGATCTGGAGAAGGCGCTCAAGGAGCGCGATCGCGCCATCAAACGGGAGCGGCGTGGTACGTTGCTTGAAGCGCAACACCTGGAAGAGTCCTTCTTTAGTAAGTGTTTTTTCTTGTCGTTTGCCGGGTCGGGATCCGGCCTTTCTTCCTTGTTGTTCTTCTTCTAACTCGATTCTTCCTTTGCGGTAGAGGCCTTCCCGGAGACGCAGTGGCTGGTGGAGGAAGCCGTCCGCCATCAGCGCGACCCGACCGGCGTCATTGGGTCCGGGACGGATCCGCGGGTGGCCTAGACCTTCCTGGAGATCATCGCCGCCGCTGAGGCCCGCCTGCAGGTCCTGGGAATGCAGTTGGGGCGGCTGTCCCAGGTCGGCACCGCAATGACGGCGGCGCTATGGCCGGACTCCATCCAACCGAGCAGCTTCTCGTGCCTGGCGCGTTGGTTGGAGATGGGGCCGGACCGGCTTGGCGAGTGGCGCATCTCCGCCGCTCGTGCCGGTGCTGAGATGGTGCTCCGGTTAATGCTGTCCTGGCATCCGGACCTGCAGCTGGACGCGTTGATGGGCCAGCATGCCAGTTCGGAGCAGCACTTGCAGGAGCAAACCGTCCGGATCGCCTCCTGGGCCAGCTACATCGCCGAGTTCGCCTTCCACGACGAGTTCCATCCGGAGCGGAGGGAAGACGGCAGGGCCATGGACAGCGACGACTACGGATTGCTCCTCCACGATCCGGAGGGGAGCTCGGAGGAGACGGGCGTCTACCGCGACGCGGGTGCTAAGGAGGACATCGGCGCCTCGCTAGACCTGGAGGCTGCCAGAGGAGAGCCGTCGACGTCACGACGCGATGTTGGAGATGCCTGAGACACTTTGTGTAAAGTCTGTTAAATAGCAGGTCCACCCACCCACTGGGGGTTTTAGGGTGTAATGAACTCGGGCCATGGGCCTTTTCTTAAATACTTGTGCAGATGTCGTGGGTGTTTTTGCTTTTTGCCTTCCGTTTTTGGACCAATTTCATGCGTTTTTCTTTTC
>NC_041380.1:362808197-362830776 GCF_002162155.2 Triticum dicoccoides | reverse complement strand
GGAGTTCGGCTCTTTGAGAGGAGCGCCCAGGACTTGGGTCCATTGAAACATTGAGCGCGAGCGAGGCACCCATTGGGCCGGCTGGCGGCAATTCGGCGAAGCCGGTTGGCGAGCAGCCGATCATGCGGCTGTTCGTTTGATGAATGGTGAGCCGGGTTGATCGACCCGACAGCCTTTGAATTAGTGTATGAAGCATAAAGGAGCTTTGGCCCGTTGTGCTTGCCAGCCGACAGCCAAAGCTGGATCTGTGGCTTTAGGGCGAAGTGGGGACCGCGGCATCCTAACTTTATCAGGAATTACCAAGTAAGGCGGCGGGGTGGCGACCGAGCCGGCTAGCCCCCGAGCCCCCGGGTCGAGCGAGTCGGACCGGTGGCCGGGTTCAGTGGTATAGTGATGCAAGAAAATAGGGACACAATAAATTGGTCGACAAAAGGCAGCCCCCGAGTCTCGTTCGGGGACCCCGTGGTTTCATGCGTTTACAAAAGGCGATGATACATACGCTCGTGCGACTAACTGTAAAACGGGCGGAGGAGTTCCGCGTTCCACGGCCGGGACGTTTCTTCACCGGTGGTGTCCTTCTTGCGCTTCCTCGACTTGCGTGTGTCGATGAGGTAGTAGGCATTGTGGTCGCGGAAGGCCCTGCTCACGATGAATGGGCCCTCCCATGGAGGATACAGCTTGTGCTGCCCTGCCTGCTCTTGGACGAGTCGGAGGACGAGGTCGCCCTTGCAGAATGCGAGGGGCTTGATCTTCTTGCTGTGGTAGTGCCTCAGGCCTTGCTGGTAGATGGACGAGCGACTGAGCGCCAGGAGGCGTGCTTCTTAGAGCAGGTCGACGCTGTCTTCGCGGGCTTCTCTTGCTTTAGCTTTGGTGTACATCGCGACGCGCGGCGAGTCGAACTCGACGTCGGTCGGGATGATGGCTTCGGCTCCGTAGACGAGGAAGAACGGGGTGAACCCGGTCGACCGATTCGGTGTGGTGCGTAGACTCCAGAGAACGGCTGGCAACTCGTCAAGCCAGCTGCCGGGTGAGTGGATGAGTGGCTCGACGAGTCGCGGCTTGATGCCAGATAGGATGAGTCCATTGGCCCGCTCGACCTGCCCGTTGGACTGAGGATGCGCAACGGAGGCCAGGTCGAGGCGGATGCCGGAGACGAAGCAGTATTGCTCGAGCGCGCCCTTGGCGAAGTTGGTGCCGTTGTCGGTGATGATGCTGTTCGGCATGCCGTAGCGCACCGCTATGTCCTTGATGAACCGGACGGCTGTTGGCCCGTCCAATTTCTTGATTGGTCTTGCCTCAATCCACTTGGTGAATTTGTCCACTGCCACCAGTAAGTGCGTCATGCCGCCTCGAGCGGTTTTGAAGGGTCCCACCATGTCGAGTCCCCAGACCGCGAAGAGCCCGGCGATCGGTATGGTGCGGAGTGCTGACGCCGGCTGGTGGCTGCGCTTGCCGAAGCACTGACATCCCTTGCACTTGAGGACGAGCGACTCGGCATCCTGGAGGGCTGTGGGCCAGTAGAAACCATGGCGGAATGCCTTGGCCACTAGGGATCGTGATGCAGCGTGGTGCCCGCATTCGCCCTGATGTATGTCGAGGAGAATGTCGATGCCCCGTTCCTGCTCGACGCAGCGCTGGAGCACGCCGGTGGAGCTGCGCTTGATGAGATCATTGTTGATGATGTTGTAGGCGGACGCCTGGCGCTGCACTTGCCGAGCTTCGGTCTCGTCCATGGGGAGAACCCCGTTCTCCAAAAGTTTTGATACTGGGAGGGCCCAAGATGGAGTCGTAACCACAGCGAAGACGGCCACCAGGGTGGGTTCCGAGTCAGCAGCCCCCGAGCCGGGTTGAGCAGCCCCCGGGTCAGGGATGGCGATGGCTGGGTCTGGGACGATGGTGGCCGGGTCGAGCTAAGCAGCCCCCCGGCCAGGTCCAGCAGCCCCTGGGCCGGGTTCAGTAGCCCCCGGGCCAGGTTGAGGTGCGGTCGGGTCGTCTGGAATGTCGATGGACTCGGAGTCCGGTGATGGCTTGACGGACAGCTTGCGCAGGTGCTTGAGGGAGATGCCGGACGGGATGGCTTGTCGTGATGAGGCGATCTTAGCGAGCGTGTCGGCTGCTTCATTCTCCGCGCGCGGGACGTGGAGGAACTCGCAACCCTCGAAGGATACGAATAGCTTCTGGAAGAGGAAGCGGTAGCTTGCCATGTTGGAGTCGCGGGCGTCCCATTCGCCGGAGCACTGCTGCACCACTAGGTCCGAGTCGCCGTAGCATAGGATGCGCCGGATGCCGAGTTCCTTGGCAAGCCGGAGGCCGTGCACAAGGGCTTCTTACTCGGCGACGTTGTTGGAGGCAGCGAAGTGGATCTGGAGTGCGTAGCTGAGCCGGTCGCCCTTTGGGGACGACGGTACAATGCCGGCCCCCAAGCCGAGTCGCATCTTGGACCCGTCGAAGTGCATGTGCCAATGCGTCAAGTCGGGAGGCGGCGGCAAGTACTGGGTCAAGGTCCAGTCGACGAGGAAGTCGGCCAGGGCTTGAGACTTGATCATGGTGCGGGCTCGTAGAGAATGGTGTGGCCGGCTAGCTGGATCGCCCACTTGGCAACCCGGCCAGAGGCAACCCGGCACCCGATGATTTCTTCGATAGGCGTCGTGCTGACCACGGTGACACGTGCTCTTGGAAATACTGCTTCAGCTTCTTGGCGGTGAAGTACACACCGTAGCACATCTTCTGGTAGTGCGGGTAGTTCTGCTTGGAGTTGGAGAGCACCTCGCTCAGGTAGTAGACTGGGCGCTGGACGGCTTGGATCTTGCCCTTCTCTGGTCGCTCGACCACCAGCACCGTGTTGACCGCCCGCAAGGCCACGGCTATGTAGAGAAGTAGCGGGTAGGCATCGTCGCGCATCGCGCCGCCAGCTGGAGGCGGCGGTGGAGGCAGAGGCGGCTGTCCCGCGCCTGGAGCCAGAGCTGGAGGGGGCGGGACGTCGCCCCTCATGATGCGCTTGGTGATGGCGCACTACCGAAGCGTGTGCGTGGAGGGTTTTGCACCGCTGTGGTGCTTGCAGGGAGCATCGAGCATCTGCTCGAAGCTCATGGCGGGTTGCCATGCCGTCTTGCCGGTTTGCCGGCGCTTCGTCTCCGGGTCCGCCGCGGGCTCGGCGGCCGCGACGAGCCGGTTGTCGTGATGTGGCGCCGGCTGGTCGGCCTTCCGCTTGTTGTTCTGGTGATGCTGCTGACGGCT
Source organism: Triticum dicoccoides (assembly GCF_002162155.2). NCBI lineage: Eukaryota > Viridiplantae > Streptophyta > Magnoliopsida > Poales > Poaceae > Triticum > Triticum dicoccoides. The sequence continues at coordinate 362,827,539 of NC_041380.1, read as the reverse complement.
GCTTTCGCCGGCCGGCTTCGGAGGGGGAACCGGCTTCGTATTGCCGGCTTCATCCAGCGCCACCTGGATCTTCATGGCAGAGTCGGCGGTGGCGTACTTGTCCGCCGTCACCATGAGCGCGGCCATGGTGGCCGGCTCGGAGCGTAAGAGCTTGTGCTTGAGGAGGGTGCCATCTCGGCACCCGCTGACGAAGTACTGGATTTCCTGGAATTCATGGACGCCCTCGTAGCTATTTCGGAGCTCGGTCCAGCGTGCGAGGTACTCGTGACTAGTCTTCATTGGCCCTTGCACGCACATGGCAAGCTGGCTAGGGCGGCCGGGCCGCTTGTAGGTCCCCGTGAAGTTGCGGACGAAGGCTTCCTTGAAGTCCACCCACGTGTTGATGCTGCCCATCGGCAGGCTGTTCAACCACGTGCGGGCCGACCGTTGGAGCATTAGCGGTGCGTAGCGCACGGCGAGACGATGATTGGCACAGGTGAAGCCAATGGCCGTGGTGTAGTCGGTGAGCCAGTCTTCTGGCTTCACCGTCCCGTTGTACTTGGGGGTGTCGCGGGGGAGCACGAATCCTTTGGGGAAGGGTTCCTCCCGGATGCGCGGGCCGAAGCACGCTGGCCCGATAGCGCCGCTCTCCTCCACCTCCAGGGAGCGAGCAAGCCGATCGAGGTGGTGGCGAGCATCGGCGTCGTCGATGGTGCGCGGGCCGAGTCGACTTGCGGCCAGGCCACGGGGGCCGGGTCGGTTGGAGCCGGACGCCAGCCATGCTGGACGGGTCCACACTGGATCTCTAGGACGGACTCGTCGCCCAATCCGCCGGTGGCCGTAGCGGCCGGGTCGCGCCGAGTCCGGGCTCGGTCGGAGTGCACCTCGCCGGGTGGCGAGGAAGCGGTGTGCAGAAGTTCGCCGGGCCCGCCAAGGCGGGCAGAGCCGGATCCCGCCGGCTTGGCGAGCTGGTTGAGGCGGTCCTGCTGGGTGTTGGTGGCGTGGAGGAGTTCGCGCATCCGCCCAATGCGCTCTTTCAGCTCCTCACCCGCGAGCTGGTCCAGGCCAGCTGCGGCCGCCTGGGCAGCGCGCATGTTCTTCGCTGGGGTCTCGTAGACGGTTGGGACGGCGCCGAGGGCCCGGCCGATTGCTCCTCCCCGGGCACGCACATCGGCGACCCGGCTTGGGTCGGCCGCGACGGGCATGAATCCATAGGCGGCATCGCGCTCCAGCTGAGCGGCGTCCAGGTGTCAGTGTACAAAACTAGGGGCACATTTTTGTACCCTTTTACCTGTGCATAGGCAGTCAGAGCCGCGCTCGTGACCACACCAAGCAGAGCAAGGGAGGTAAGCCAAGGTAAGATCGAAGCCCAAGACGAAGCAAAGCAACGACAAGGACCAAGGCCACAAAGATCAGATGGGCAAAGCAGGTTTCCCCGGCAAGGACCCTTGCCGGGGCAGCCTCAGCGGCCCCGGCAAGACCCTTGCCGGGGCAGTGCTACGTCTTGAGCTTGCGTTGGTTTTCCCCGAAGAGGAAGGGATGATGCAGCAGAGTAGCGTAAGTATTTCCCTCAGTTTTTGAGAACCAAGGTATCAATCCAGTAGGAGGCCACGCTCAAGTCCCTCGTACCTGCACAAAACGATAGCTACTCGCAACCAACGCGATTAGGGGTTGTCAATCCCTTCATGGTCACTTACAAGAGTGAGATATGATAGATATAATATTTTTGGTGTTTTTGGTATAAAGATGCAAAGTAAAAAGTAAAGGCAAAGTAAAAGGCAAAGCAAGATTAAAGTGATGGAGATTGATATGATGAGAATAGACCCGGGGGCCATAGGTTTCACTAGTGGCTTCTCTCAAGAGCATAAGTATTCTACGGTGGGTGAACAAATTACTGTTGAGCAATTGACAGAATTAAGCATAGTTATGAGAATATCTAGGCATGATCATGTATATAGGAATCACGTCCGTGACAAGTAGACCGAAATGATTCTGCATCTACTACTATTACTCCACTCATCGACCGCTATCCAGCATGCATCTAGAGTATTAAGTTAAAAACAGAGTAACGCCTTAAGAAAGATGACATGATGTAGAGAGATAAATTCATGCAATATGAAATAAACCCCATCTTGTTATCCTCGATGGTAACGATGCAATATGAGCCTTGCTGCCCCTTCTGTCACTGGGAAAGGACACCGCAAGATCGAACCCAAAGCTAAGCACTTCTCCCATGGCAAGAACTACCAATCTAGTTGGCCAAACCAAACGGATAATTCGAAGAGACTTGCAAAGATAACCAATCATACATAAAAGAATTCAGAGAAGATTCAAATATTATTCATAGATAGACTTGATCATAAACCCACAATTCATCGATCTCAACAAACACACCACAAAAAGAAGATTACATCGAATAGATCTCCACAAGAGAGGGGAGAACTTTGTATTGAGATTCAAAGAGAGAGAAGAAGCCATCTAGCTACTAACTATGGACCCGAAGGTCTGAGGTAAACTACTCACACTTCATCGGAGGGGCTAGGATGATGTAGAAGCCCTTCGTGATGACGGACCTCTTCCGGTGGAGCTCCGAAATAGGCCCCAAGATGGGATCTCGTGGATACAAAAAGTTGCGGCGGTGGAATTAGGTTTTTGGCTGCTGTTCTGATCGTTTGGGGTAAGTATGTATATATAGGAGGAAGGAGTACATCGGTGGACCACCGAGGGGCCCATGAGGCAGGGGGCAAGCCCCCACCCTCGTGACCTCCTCTTTGACTCCTTCGAGTAGGGTCCAAGTCTCCTGGATCACGTTCGGTGAGAAAATCACGTTCCCGAAGGTTTTATTCCGTTTGGACTCTGTTTGATATTCTGTTTCTCCGAAACACTGAAATAGGCAAAAAACAGCAATTCTGGGATGGGCCTCCGGTTAATAGGTTAGTCCCAAAAATAATATAAAAGTGGAAAATGAAGCCCAATATAGTCCAAAACAGTAGATAATATAGCATGTACCAATAAAAAATTATAGATACGTTGGAGACGTATCAGGCAGCTCGCCCACGCCAGCCGAGCGAGCCACCCTCGAGCCCACCAACACTCGACAAATGCATTGGACAGGGCTTGGGAAGCACCTCTGTGGTGGAATGCAGATCTTCGTGAAGACAAAGAATAGTCAAGGTCAAATGAGGATAGGAAGGCAGCCATCCTCACCGAAGAAACCTACAAGACCCCCGGCAAGATCCTTGTCGGGGACGCCTGCACACCACGGCAAGACCCTTGCCGGGCCACCCGGCAAGGCCCTCGCCAAGCGCACCAGCAGGGCCACCGTCAGGCCCACACCAGCCAAGTCTCCGCCGCCTTTCGCATGCAGCTGCCGACCCAACTAGCTGGGCAGGCACCTGCGTGGCGACATGCAGCCCTTCTTGGAGACTCCACCACCGCGCCACCTCAGTTGCCTGCCTACCTACATGGCACCGCATGCATCGCTGGCCAGGGCGTGTGTCGAAGCTTGGAGGAGCAGCGACGGACGGGACGGGCCTCGCCCCCGATAAAGTGGAGGGACACCTAAGCCTCGCATTTAATGCGCTTTGTCCTGTAATACCAGGATAACCTCGCAACACTGTTGCCTTTCCACCTCCTGTGTGCCACTGTGGCAACCCCTTTTTCTATAAAAGGAGGCCCAAGGCGACAAGGAGAGGGATTCTGCTTTTTGGAGCTCATTACACCCCGTAGCTAGTTCAAGAACTCAGAATACATCCACCAAAGTAGGACTAGGGTTTTACGCATCCTCGCGGCCCAAACCTAGATAAACGAACCGCGTGCTCTCTGTTAGACCCGCTCTTCTCTCAACCCCGTGCCCCGCAACCGCGGTAGGGATTGTTGTGATCCCATAGGTGTCGTTTCCCACCAACATCTTTGGCACGCCAGGTAGGGGGCGCGTTTGTGAGAATCTGGTCTGGTAGTTAGCCTAGCGGTTCTTCGTCACCATGGCCCCTAAGAAGAAGATGGACACGGCGATCGGCTCGTTGGGGGCCGAACGGCCCGTGCCGGCGCGGACGAGCAGCGGACCGGTCGCGGACAGGACTCAGGCCGTGGCCCACGAACACCAGCACCACCCAGGCAGTCGGAGACTGGCGAGCGACGTTGTTCGTGCACCAGATGGTCGGCCCCATGCCGCTGGATCCAAAGACGGAGCTGGACCCCCTGCCGGTGGAGCGGGGCCCTCCAGGGGTGTCGTTGCGCCAACTCCGGGCGGCGGGCGACCTCTGGGACGCATACACTGGTGACCACCGCGCGTTCTTCCCATGGTGTGTGCGCCGAACAACGTCACCATGTTGGTGACCCTGGGCACCGCCGTGGGAAGAGCCCTGTGCGTCATCAGCAAGGCGAAGGAGTTCAACACGCTCGCCGAAGCACTGGTGAAAATGGCACGCAACCGTTGGGTCGTGACAGAGCTCCTTCTAACATAGTTAGAAGTCAAAGCGCGCCACGATCCACTCAGCTGTCGCCGCCACCCATGCCAGCGGAAGCCTTGGCTCGCGCGCAGCTGCTCCTCGACTTCCCTCCTGCTGCGAAGAAGCTCGATGAGTGGAGGGCCACCATCCGGAGCCTCGTCGCCGTCGCGAACAAAGATGATTCGCGACCGGCGGGGCCCTCGGGTCGGCGCTCCACCGAACCACCACATGCTGGCGCTGGGAGGACCGGGGGAGTTGCAGCCACGGTGCACTCTCCTCCTCCTCGCTAGCCGCCACGGGCGTTGGCCCGTCATGGCGACGCTGGTGATAACATCTCCATAGCATCGTCCGATCCACGGACCCTCCCCGACCAGCGCCAGGTCCTTCGGGAGCGAGCTCACGAAGACGCTCGAACAACCGTCGAGCGCCGGCGTGAAGCGCGCCACTAGTCGGATAAGCGGGCGGGACCCACTAGGGACCACCCGGCACCGGGGGGCCCCTGCGGCCTACCTTACGAGGTGGGATGCCCGGCTTTTACGCGTGAGCTGAGGCAGTTCCAGTGGTCGTCCCACCGCACGTTCAAGCCCGACGTCGGCAAGAAGTACACCGGCAAGACCCATCCGTCCGAGTTCCTCATCATCTACACCATTGCGATGCAGGCCGCTGGGGCTCGCGACGACAAGGTGGTTGCCAACTACTTCCCGCTAACGCTCAAGCCCAATGTGATGTCTTGGTTGATGCACTTGCCGGCGGACTCCATCTCTTCATGTTTAGATCTGTGCCATGAGTTCGTTGGCGCCTTCACGGGAGGCCACCAAGCTCATGGCCAGGCCAGTGATCTACACATCATTCCCCAGAAGGAAGGGGAGACCCTGCGCAAGTACATCCAGAGATTCAGCCGGGTGCAGTACAACATCCTCGACGTTCATCCCGCCGCTGTGATTAGCGCATTCCATCAGAACATGCGCAATCGCAAGATGCACGAGGAGTTGGCGATGACCAAGGTTAAAGATGTGGACGAGCTCTACATTCTGGCCGACAGGTGCGCCCGGGCTGAAGAGGGAAGGAAGTACCCCCAGCGAAAACGCCGGCACGGAAACTGACTCTACTGAGGAGGACACCGCCGCCCTAACGAAGAGGGGCCGGCGTCGCAACAGGAAACGCAAAGGCAAGGCCGTGCTTGCCGTTGAGGGATCTGATGATACCGGTGCCAGCAAGAAGGTCAAGGCAGACACCCCTGGCAAGGAGATTGCCGGGTGCGCCGCCTGCGGGGCTTGGTGGCTACCGACAAGCCAGGAAGCTCCAGCAAGCAATACTGCAAGATCCACCGCACCAAGGGCCACGATCTCCAGAACTGCCGACAAGTCGAGCTGCTTGCTGAGAAGCAAAAGGCTGAGTATGAAAGGCGGGACAAGGAGAAGGACCAGGATGGTGCTGAGGGATTCCGTAAGAAGCGCGGCGGCCAAGGAGGTCGTGCCGGCAGGGACAAACAACAAGAAAGACCCGCCCGGGGCCGTGACAAGAAACAAGAAGACGACGACCGTGACGAGGATGACGAGTCTGGTGAGCAAGGGTTCCAGAAGGCTACGGAGGCCATGTGCGTCGATGGTGGCACCTCGCTGCACACCTCCCACCGCCAGCTCAAGCAGGGCACGAGAGGTCACAGCAATAGAGCCATCGTTCGACGCTCAGAAGCCACTAAAGTGGTCCAGCACGCCCCTCATCTTTGACGTCGAGGACCACCCTGATCACACTACTGCGGTCGGGTGTTTGCCGTTGTTGGTTTCACCAACAATACTCAACCTCAGGGTGAACAAGATGTTAGTTGACGGTGGGGCCGGCCTGAACCTGATCTCGCCTGTCGTGATCAAAAGGTTGCAAATCCCTGACGAAGACCTCGAGGAAACGGGCACGTTTCAGGGGGTCAATCCGGGGAGAAGCCAGCCAAAGGGAAAGGTCATGTTGATCGTCTTCGACGTGGCCGAGATCCCCTTGCCCTACAACGGGATCCTCGGTCGCCCGGCACTCGCTAAGTTCATGGCGGCATCACACTACACCTACAACATGCTAAAGATGCCCGGGCCGTTGACCATCATCTCCATCCCCTCCGACAAGAAGGACGCACTGATCTGCGCCGACCAACTCTACCGGGAAGCAGTTGCAGCAGCTGCCGTCAAGGCACCTGCTCCTGCCGCCGAAGGCCCGGGAGGAAAAAAGGAGCCCAGCAAGACCTCTCGCACCCACTCCGGCAAGCGCACCCCCTCGAGGTGTTGTGCTATCGCTGAGGACGTGCCAGAGAGCTCTGCCGACAAGAACAAGAGATCCAGAGCCGAGCCGCCGCAGACCAAGAAGGTGCCCGTCACGGAGGACGGCACAGGAGGGGCCTTCATCATAGGCTCCACCCTCAGCAGCAAATAGAAGGCGAGCTCGTCACCTTCCTGCGGGCGAATGTCGACGTGTTTGCATGGCAAGCGTCTGACATCCCCGGTGTTCCCAGGGAGGTGATTGAGCACCACCTAGTTGTCTGCCCCCATGCACGGCCCGTCAAGCAGAAGGTCAGAACGTAGGCTCTGGAGAGGCAGGAGTTCATCATAGAGGAGATCAGGAAGTTAGAGGCGGCAGGTTTGGTGAGAGGGGTGCTCCACCCGACGTGGTTGGCCAATCCGGTAGTGGTGCGCAAGGCGAATGGGAAGTGGAGGTTGTGTATTGATTACACAGATATCAATAAGGCTTGTCCTAAGGACCCCTTCCCATTGTCGCGCATCGACCGGATTGTTGACTCCATGGCCGGGTGTGATCTGCTATCATTCCTCGATGCCTACTCAGGCTACCACCAAATCTTCATGACAAGAGAGGATGAAGAGAAGACAGCATTCATCACCCCATGTGGTACGTATTGCTTTTTACGGATGCCTTTCGGGTTGAAGAGTGCTGGCTCAATGTTTGCAAGAGTGGTCCAAATTGGTTTTGAACCTTAGCTCCATAGAAATATGGAGGCCTACATGGATGACATAGTGGTCAAAACCAAGGACGGGCTGACTCTTGTGCAAGATCTAGAAGAGACATTTGCCAACCTGCGCAAGATCAACCTCAAGTTGTACCCTGAGAAGTGCGTCTTCGGTGTCCCGTCCGGCAAGCTTCTCGGGTTCTTCGTGTCACAACGCGGGATTGAGGCAAACCCAGACAAGATCAAGGATGTGTGTCGGCTCGCCGGTTGCGTTGCCGCCATGAGCCGGTTCATCTCCAAGTCCGACGAGCGCGCCCTTCCCTTTTTCAACATCTTGAAAAAGGCAGGCCCAATAGAGTGGACCCCAGAAGCCGAGGCCGCACTGCAGGACCTGAAGAAATACCTTTCCTCCACGCCAATACTAGTTGTGCCTAAACCACAAGAGCCGTTGCTGCTGTATTTGGCGGCGACGACCCAAGTGGTCAGCGCCGCACTAGTGGCGCAGAGGGAGGTCGACGAGGAGGCAGCAATGGTGGCAGAACCAATGGATGGCGAGCCGAAGATTCCCCGGGCAGGGCCTGGTGCCGACAAGGCGTGGCCCCCGGCAGAGCCTGGTGCCCCCAGGGCGATGCCCCCGCGGCTGAGTGAAGTGGTTCCCAAGAAAAAGATGATGCAGCACGCAGTTTACTTTGTCAGCTCCCTCTTGCAGGGGGCTAGGTCAAGGTATTCCGGTGTGCAAAAATTGCTCTTCGGCCTCCTCATGGCCTCGAGGAAGATGCGTCACTACTTCCAGGCTCACAAGATCACTGTCGTCACTCGCCTCCCGTTGCAACGGATACTGCACAACCCAGACGCAACCGGAAGGATTGTGGAATGGGCCTTGGAGTTGTCAAGCTTCGGCTTAAAATTTGAAAGTACCTCGACAATTCAGAGCAGAGTCCTAGCGGAGTTCATCATGGAATGGACCTCGACGCCTGACGAAGAAATCCAGGAGACTACTCTCCCCGGCAAGGAAGCAGACCGCAACTGAATAATGTACTTTGATGGAGCCTTCTCGCTGCAAGGCGCCGGTGCCGGCGTGCTGCTCGTCACACCCACCGGAGAGCACCTCAAGTACGTGATCCAGATGCACTTCCCCAGGGAGATGTCCACCAATAACACCGCCGAGTACGAGGGATTGCTTGTCGGTCTCAGGATCGCGGCGGACCTCGGGGTTAAGAAGCTCATCGTCAGGGGTGACTTGCAGCTCGTTGTCAGGCAGGTCAACAAAGATTATCAGAGCCCACTGATGGAAGCATACGTAGATGAGGTGAGGAAGCTGGAGGAACGCTTTGACAGTATCCAGCGGAGCACGTCCCCCGAGCAGAGAACGACATCGCCGATTACCTGTCAAAGCGTGACGCATTCAAGCTACCTGTGGAACCAGGTACCTTTTTGCTCCGGTTAACTCAACCATCCGTCGATCCATCAGCAGGGCAGAACAAGCGAAGGAAATCAGGTCCCGACAAGTACTTTCCTACCGAGCCCCCCGGGGCTGCCGGCAAGGGTGCTGCCGCGGACGCTGAGTCTGCCCAAGGGCAGCTGGCTCCGGCGAGGCGTCAGGCCCTGGCCGTGGAGGCAGCCGCTCCCATGGCGGAAGAGATGCCTTTGGTCCTTGCCGTCGAGCCTCAGGCTCCGGCATGGCCGCAGCACACCGTCAAATTCCTCCAAATAGGGGAGCTTCCTGAGGAGCAGGAAGAAGCGGAAAGAGTAGCCCGTCGGTTCGCCCTGTACCAGTTCATCGATGACGTCTTGTATCGGAGGAGGCCGAACGGTGTGAAACTCAAGTGCATCCCCCGGAGGAAGGACTAGAGCTATTGGCAGAGATACATGGAGGCATATGTGGCTCCCACATAGGGTCAAGGGCCCTTGTCAGGAAGGCGTTTCGGCAAGGTTTCTTCTGGCCCATCGCCCTCCAGGATGCGACGGCACTAGTCACCAAGTGTGAAGCGTGCCAGTTCCATTCAAAGAAGCTTCATCAACCAGCTCAAGCCCTTCAGACAATCCCTCTCTCCTGGCCATTCTCGGTCTAGGGGCTCAATATAATGGGCCCTTTCCCCCGCGCTGTCGGGGGCTTTGAGTACTTATACGTTGCAATCGACAAGTTCACAAAGTGGCCAGAGGTGGAAGCAGTGAGGAAGGTGACTGCTCAGTCATCCGTCAAATTCTTCAAAGAACTGGTCTGCCGTTTTGGTGTGCGAAACAGAGTCATCACCGACAACGGCACGCAGTTCACAAGCCACACCTTCATGCAGTACATCCGAGACCTCGGCAGCAAGGTCTGTTTTGCTTCCGTGGCACATCCACAAAGCAACGGCCAAGCGGAGAGGGCAAATGCTGAAGTGTTGAGAGGCTTGAGAACGATGACCTTTGACAGGCTACACAAGAGTGGAAGGCGCTGGATTGATGAGTTATCGGTGGTTCTTTGGTCGATCAGAACGACGCCACATCGAGCCACTGGCCAGACACCTTTTGCCCTGGTATACGGGGCAGAAGCAGTTCTCCCCATAGAACTCATACACGGGTCACCTCGAGTGCTCGCTTATGATGAGCTTGAGAAAGAGCCGTTGCGCCAAGATGACGTGACGCTCCTTGAGGAAGATCGTCTTCGGGCGGCTGTAAGAGCGGCATGCTACCAGCAAGCCTTGCGCCGCTACCATAGCCGCAAGGTTCATGCCCGAAGCCTTGAGGAAGGCAACCTTGTTCTTTGGCGCGTTCAGTCGGCCAAGAATTCCAACAAGTTGACGCCGAAGTGGGAAGGACCTTATCGGGTAATACGAGTCACCAGGCCAGGCGCAGTCCGCCTAGAGACCGAGGATGCCATACCAGTGAGCAACTCCTGGAACATCGAGCATCTTCGCTAGTTTTACCCATAAGGCGGGCTTGTCGGGCCTCCCGGCAAGCCACCTTTTGTACGAGCTTTGCCGACAAGGCATGTGACCCTCTGTACAAAGCCAGGCGCAGACCCTGAGCATAAATAAATGAAGCACTGGCGCCCTAAGTTATAGCATGCATGCTAGGTCGAGTCTCGTCCTTAGTTAGGGTTGATAGTGCTTAGCGGCGGCTAACCCCTAGCTTAGAGGTCGAGTGTGCGTCTCTCTGTTCTTCTCTGTCTTCTTTGGTTCACAGGACACATGAGTATCCTTGCCGAGCTGCTTTGGAAGGAAGGGGACGGACCGACGTCCGGACCCCGGCAAGCCAGTATTGCCGGGGGCTACAATAGCAAAGATCCACCCGCGGCAAGCCAAGGTTGCCGGGGGCTGCAGATTCAGATAAGTTCTATATCACTTATCATGCATTTCGTTATGGACTGAGGTATGTGAAACCTTGTTTTATCCTTAGGCTACCGTGCTCCTCTCATTTTGGGCCCTAGGACTCGTTTCCTGGGACCGAGTTTGGTCGTAGTCGCGGCAGCAAGGAAATGAAACGAGGAGCCTAAGCCCACCTCATCCCCGCCTCCGCCAAGGGCGTGAGAAAGGTCGAGCAGAGTGGGGGACGTCAAGGCCTGTTGCCGGGCGAGAAAACGTTTATCTTAAAGGTAACAAGGATTTACTCCTTGTCGTGGGTTTTACCTGCGAACGAAAAACCCGGCAAACATCCCTTTTTCATTAAAAAACATCCCGTATAGGTACAGTTCATACGAAATGAAAAACATGAACAAGGGGATTACAAGTTCTAAAGTTAACAAAGGCCTGAAGGATTACAAGACTAAAAGAGATAAGATGCCAGTAATCCCTTTCTCGTCCCTCTCCTCAGGAAATGGAACAAGAAAGCGGAAGGGCAAAAGGGGCGCCCAGGCGATCTACGAGTGGCAGAAGACACCAAGAGGACATCTTGGTCGCCGTCCAAGAGCTGGATGGTGATGGCGGCGCTGGAGGCAGTGCTCGAAGACGAGGCGGCAGGACGTCAGTACGCGACGAAGGCGTCGGTGCCCGCATACTCCAACTTGACGGCCTTGCTGCCTGCCCTCTTTCTCTTCCGCAGCCTCCCAACACCAGCCGCCCAAGGAGACGACCCCAGGAAGTTCAAGGAGCCGGCGACATGGATGATGGGGTCACCGGTGCCGCTCGGAGTGGCGCCCAACGCCTAATCGGACCCGTCATCCTGCCGCCCGCTAGCCTCGTCGTCGCTACCGTTGTTTTCCTCGCCACTCTCGCTCGAGGAGGAGTCTTCGTCGTCAGAAGAGCTCTCCACACAGCACCTTACGCGAGTCCCGAAGTGCCCAAAGATCTTGATGGAGAGGAGGCCACCCTCCATTAGTTTGAAATGGAGAGTGAGCCCATCCATCAAGCTGTGGAGGCGAGCAAAAGTCTTCCACCCTCGGTGGACATACATGACGTGAGGGGCGGGGAACTCGACATCGGCCCATGTGTCGCCGTTCCCGCAGCCCCTCATAGGCAACCGCAATGCCTGCGGCGGATCCAGCTCCATCTCCCGCGTGAATGGAGTTGGGAGGCGAAGGCGACGGCGCGGTGGCTGGCGCAGCCTAACGAAGAATTCGCAGGGGTTGTCCCCGGCATGGCCCTCCATCGGAGGAGGAACTACTGGCGGAGGAGAGGCTGATCTGTCGCCCCGTCCTCCTCTTCCCCGAGCGCTACGCCCTCTGCCCCGGCCTCGCCCACAGCCTCGCCCCCTCCCCCTTCCCATCATGGCCGGCTCTGCCAACACGGGCTCAGGGGGAGGAGGGACGCGTTGTCGAGCGGCGACCCTCGCCGCCACCGTTGAAGGACCGGGATTCCCTTTCTCCATGATGAATGAAAAGAAGGAACGGAAGCGAAGGGAGGTAGAAGATGGAAGAATGCGGGGTGCCATCCCCCTTCCCCCTCTTTATAAAGGAACGGGGTTGGGGCTCGGCTGCCCTACTCCGCCAATCAAGACACGGGAGGCGCAGGGAACCAACACCGACCCGCTGCCCAACCAGCGACGGCCCGGCTTCCCACCTCCACCGTTTGCCACCCCAAGTGCAAGAAACACGCGTGGAAGACGTGCAGAACCGAGGGGACGGGTGAGGCAACCACTCCCCACCCCGTGATCGAGGGAGTGGATGCCTTGAAGACTCATCCAGTAAATGAGCCGCGCCTCCACGCCTCCCTCCCTTTACGGGGAAGGCGCGAGCCGCCTCTTTACTGCGATGTGACGCATGCACGTGAAAACCGCCCCACGCATGCCGCCTACGTCACGCCTGCCCCTCCACCCCGCGCCGCGCGCGCGGGTCATGGGAAGCACATCGCGTGAAAAACCTTACCGCAGTAAAAACCGCCCCGCCTGCCCGCGCACCATTTTGGGCCTGACCCAACAACGTGTCGCGCTTATGTGTGGCCCAGGCCCGAGGGCTCCTGTCGGTGTACAAAACTAGGGGCACATTTTTGTACCCCTTTACCTGTGCACAGGCAGTCAGAACCGCGCTCGTGACCACACCAAGCAGAGCAAGGGAGGTAAGCCAAGGTAAGATCAAAGCCCAAGACAAAGCAAAGCAACGACAAGGACCAAGGCCACAAAGATCAGATGGGCAAAGTAGGTTTCCCCGGCAAGGACCCTTGCCGGGGCAGCCTCAGCGGCCCCGGCAAGACCCTTGCCGGGGCAGCTCGCCCACGCCAGTCGAGCGAGCCACCCTCGAGCCCACCAACACTCGACAAATGCATTGGACAGGCCTCGGGAGGCACCTCTCTGGTGGCATGCAGATCTTCGTGAAGACAAAGAATAGTCAAGGTCAGATGAGGATAGGAAGGCAGCCATCCTCACCGAAGAAACCCACAAGACCCCCGGCAAGATCCTTGCCGGGGACGCCTGCACACCACAACAAGACCCTTGCTGGGCCACCCGGCAAGGCCCTCGCCAAGCGCACCAGCAGGGCCACCGTCAGGCCCACACCAGCCAAGTCTCCGCCGCCATTCGCATGCAGCTATCGACCCAACCAGCTGGGCAGGCACCTGTGTGGCGGCATGCAGCCCTTCGTGGAGACTCCACCACCGCGCCACCTCAGCTGCCTGCCTACCTACATGGCATTGCATGCATCGCTGGCCAGGGCGCGTGTCGAAGCTTGGAGGAGCAGTGACGGACGGGACGGGCCTCGCCTCCGCCCCCGATAAAGTGGAGGGACACCTAAGCCTCGCATTTAATGCACTTTGTCCTGTAATACTAGGATAACCTCGCAACACTGTTGCCTTTCCACCTCCTGTGTGCCCAGTGGCAACCCCTTTTTCTATAAAAGGAGGCCCAAGGTGACGAGGAGAGGGATTCGGCTATTTGGAGCTTGTTACACCCCGTAGCTAGTTCAAGAACTCAGAATACATCCATCAAAGCAGGACTAGGGTTTTACGCATCCTCGCGGCCCGAACCTGGATAAATGAACCACGTGCTCTCTGTTAGACCCGCTCTTCTCTCAACCCCGCGCCCCGCAACCGCAGTAGGGATTCTTGTGATCCCATAGGTGTCGTTTCCCACCGACATCAGGTGACGCTGAGTGGCGGTGAGCGTCTCGGACAGGTCCAGCATCTGCTGGGGATTTTGCTCGAGCTGGGTTTGGGCCTCAGCGACGTTGGTGGTGTCGAAGTCGGTGCTGATGGGTATGCGGAGGCTCTGCATCGCGGCGCGCAACGGATCGGATGGCTCGATCCGTTGTGTTGCGGCCCTAGCTTCGGCAACCTTCCTCGTCTTGCTCGACGAGGAGGAGGCGCCGTCGCTAGTGACGAAGACCTCCACGTGGACGTCCATTGCCCCGGCGGAAACGCCACTGCCGAGGGAGAGGGGGGAGTCGGAGTAGCTACGCACCTCGCTGGGGTACTCGTCGGCCGCGAATGCATCGGAGATGCGCAGCGCGGCGAAGGAGGCGACAAGCGCGTCGACGACGTTGTCCGCTAGCGTGACGGACTCGTCGGTGTAGGAGAAGGGCCCCGTCTGAAGCATGTTCCCGGCCAGTGCTATGTCTTGAGCTTGCGCTGGTTTTCCCCGAAGAGGAAGGGATGATGCAGCAGAGTAGTGTAAGTATTTCCCTCAGTTTTTGAGAACCAAGGTATCAATCCAGTAGGAGCCCTCCGTAATGACGGCCCTCTTCCGGCGGAGCTCCGGAACAGGCCCCAAGATGGGATCTCGTGGATACAGAAAGTTGCGGCGGTGGAATTAGGTTTTTGGCTCCTGTTCTGATTGTCTGGGGGTGCGTGTGTATACATAGGAGGAAGAAGTACGCCGGAGGAGCAACGAGGGGCCCACGAGGAAGGGGGGCGCCCCCCACCCTCGTGACCGCCTCTTTTGTTCCTTGGAGCAGGGTCCAAGTCTCCTGGATCACGTTCGGTGAGAAAATCACGTTCCCGAAGATTTTATTCCGTTTGGACTCCGTTTGATATTCCGTTTATCCGAAACACTGAAATAGGCAAAAAAGCTGCAATTCTGGGTTGGGCCTCCGGTTAATAGGTTAGTCCCAAAAATAATATAAAAGTGGAAAATAAAGCCCAATATAGTCCAAAACAGTAGATAATATAGCATGGAGCAATCAAAAATTATAGATACGTTGAAGACGTATCAGGCATCCCCAAGCTTAATTCTTGCTCATCCTTAAGTAGGTAAATGATAAAAAGATAATTTTTGATGCGGAGTTCTACTTGGCATAATTTCAATGCAAATCTTCTTAATTGTGGTATGAATATTCAGATTAGAAAGATTCAAGACAAAAGTTTATATTGACATAAAAATAATAATACTTCAAGCATACTAACAAAGCAATTATGTCTTCTCAAAATAACATGGCCAAAGAAAGTTATCCCTACAAAATCATATAGTCTGGCTATGCTCCATCTTCTCCACACAAAGTATTTAAATCATGCACAACCCCGATGACAAGCCAAGCAATTGTTTCATACTCTAACTTTTTCAAAACTTTTTCAATCTTCATGCAATACATGAGCGTGAGCCATGGATATAGCACTATAGGTGGAATAGAATGGTGATTGTGGAGAAGACAAAAAGGAGAAGATGGTCTCACATCAACTAGGGGTATCAACGGGCTATGGAGATGCCCATCAATAGATATCAATGTGAGTGAGTAGGGATTGCCATGCAACGGATGCACTAGAGCTATAAATGTATGAAAGCTCAACAAAAGAAACTAAGTGGGTGTGCATCCAACTTGCTTGCTCATGAAGACCTAGGGCAATTTTGAGGAAGCCCATCATTGGAATATACAAGCCAAGTTCTATAATGTAAAATTCCCACTAGTATATGAAAGTGACAACATATGAGACTCTCTATATGAAGAACATGGTGCTACTTTGAAGCACAATATATGAGACTCGCTATATCATGGTGCTACTTTGAAGCACAAGTGTGGTAAAAGGATAGTAGCATTGCCCCTTTGGGGGGGGGCTTCTTTTTTTTCTTTGGCTTTTCTCCTTTTTTATTGGGACAATGCTCTATTGAATGATGATCATCACACTTTTATTTATTTACAACTCAATGATTACAACTCGATTCTAAAACAAAGTATGACTCTATATGGATGCCTCCAGCGTTGTACCTGGATATGCAATGAATCAAGAGTGACAAGTATGAAGAAATTATGAGGTGGATTTGCCACAAATACTTATGTAAACTACATGATCATGCTTAGCAATATGATAATGATGAATGTGTCATGACGAACTAGGTGGTGGAAAGTTGCATGGCAATATATCTCGGAATGGCTATGGAAATGCCATAATAGGTAGGTATGGTGGCTGTTTTGAGGAAGGTATATGGTAGGTGTATGATACCGGCGAAAGGTGCACGGTATTAGAGAGGCTAGCAAAGGTGGAAGGGTGAGAGTGCGTATAATCCATGGACTCAACATTAGTCATAAAGAACTCATATACTTATTGCAAAAATATAGAAGTTATCAAAGCAAAGTGTTACGCGCATGCTCCTAGGGGGATAGATTGGTAGGAAAAGACCATCGCTCATCCCTGACTGCCACTCATAAGGAAGACAATCAATAAACAAATCATGCTCCGACTTTGTTACATAACGGTTCACCATACGTGCATGCTACGGGAATCACAAACCTTAACACAAGTATTCTTTAAATTCACAACTACTCAACTAGCATGACTTTAATATTATCACCTCCATATCTCAAAACAATTATCATGCTTCAATCTTTTCTTAGTATTCAACACACTCAAAAGAAAGTTTCACAAATTTTGAATACCAAGCATATTATTATTAAGAAAATTACCATGCTATTTAAGAGACTCTCGAAATAATTTAAGTGAAGCATGAGAGATCAATAGTTTCTTTAAAACAAATCCACCACCGTGCTCTAGAAGATCTAAGTGAAGCACATAGAGCAAAATTATCTAGATCAAAAGATATAAGTGAAGCACATAGAGCAAAATTATCTAGCTCAAAAGATATAAGTGAAGCACATAGACCAAAACTACTTAGCTCAAAAGATGTAAGTGAAGCACATAGAGTATTCTATCAAATTTTAATTCACGTATGGCTCTCTCAAAAGGTGTGTACAGCAAGGATGATTGTGGCATACTAAGACACAAAGACACAAATAATACAAGATGCTCCAAGAAAAACACATATCATGTTGGTGAATAAAAATATAGCTCCAAGTAAATTACCGATGGAAGTGGACGAAAGAGGGGATGCCTTCCGGGGCATCCCCAAGCTTTGACTTTTTGGTGTCCTTGGATTATATTGGGGGTGCCATGGGCATCCCCAAGCTTAGGCTCTTGCCACTCCTTGTTCCATGATCCATCAAAAGAATTCACCCAAAACTTGAAAACTTCACAACACAAAACTCAAAATAGAAAACTCGTGAGCTCCGTTAGCCAAAGAAAACAAAAGACCACTTTAAGGTACTGTAATGAACTCATTCTTTATTTAAATTTGTGTTAAACCTACTGTATTCCAACTTCTCTATGGATTATAAACTATTTTACTAGCCATAGATTCATCAAAATAAGCAAACAACACACGAAAACAGAATCTGTCAAAAACAGAACAGTCTGTAGTAATCTGTAGCTAGCGCAATATCTGGAACCCCAAAAATTCTAAAATAAATTGCTGGACGTGAGTAATTTATCTATTAATCATATGCAAAAATAATTAACTAAATAGCACTCTTCGAATAAAAATGACAGCAGTTCTTGTGAGCGCTAAAGTTTCAGTTTTTTACAGCAAGTTCAACAAGACTTTCCCCAAGTCTTCCCAACGGTTCTACTTGGCACAAACACTAATTAAACACAAAAAACAAAAACAAAACAGAGGCTAAATAATTTATTTATTAAATAACAGCAAGGATAAACATTGGGTTGTCTCCCAACAAGCGCTTTTCTTTAAAGCCTTATAGCTAGGCATAATATTTCAATGATGCTCACATGAAAGACAAGAATTGAAGCACAAAGAGAGCATCGTAAAACACGTGACAAACACATCTAAGTCTAACATACTTCCTATGCATAGGCATATTATAGGCAAACAAATTATTAAGTCAAGCAAAAACTAGCATATGCAAGGAAGCGGAAAGAAACAATAGCAATCTCAACATAACGAGAGGTAATTTAGTAACATGAAAATTTCTACCACCATATTTTCCTCTCTCGTAATAATTACATGTAGGATCATAAGAAAATTCAACAAAATAGCTATCACATAGAATACTTTCAACATGATCCACATGCATGTAAAGTTGACACTCTTCCAAAATAGTGGGATCAACATTAACTAAAGTCATGACCTTTCCAAACGCACTTTTATCAAAAACTTCATAATATTGAACATTCTCCAAATATGTGGGATCTAAAGTTGACATTCTTCCAAACCCACTTTCATTATTATTGCAAACATTATAATCAATCTCATATTCATCAAGGGGCTTAAATAAATTTTCAAGATCATAAGAAGAATCACCCCAATCATGATCATTGCAACAAGTAGAGGAGATAGCAAAACTAGCATCCCCAAGCTTAGGGTTTTGCATATTATTAGCACAATTTATATTAATAGAATTTATACTATCATCATTGCAATCATGCTTTTTATTCAAAGATCTATCGTGAATCACTTCATGAAGTACTTCATCACACTTTTCAGATTCACGAATTTCAAGCAAAACCTCATAAAGATAATCTAGTGCACAAAACCCACTAGCAATTGGTTCAACATAACTGGATCTCTTAAAAAGATTAGCAAGCGGATGAGGATCCATAGATCTTAGGTTCTCTGTTTAGTAATAAATAAATGACTATTCCAACCATACGAGCAAACAAAAAGCAAGCGGGTAAAAAGAGGCAAATAGAGAGGGAGGATAGAGAGAGAGGGCGAATAAAACGGCAAGGGTGAATTGGGGGGAGAGGAAAACGAGAGGCAAATGGAAAATAATGTAATGCGAGAGATAGGGATTGTGATGGCTACTTGGTATGTTGACTTTTTGCGTAGACTCCCCGGCAACGGCGCCAGAAATCCTTCTTGCTACGTCTTGAGCTTGCGTTGGTTTTCCCCGAAGAGGAAGGGATGATGCAGTAGAGTAGCGTAAGTATTTCCCTCAGTTTTTGAGAACCAAGGTATCAATCCAGTAGGAGCCCTCCATGATGACGGCCCTCTTCCGGCGGAGCTCCGGAACAGGCCCCCGGGGGTACAATGGTAATGTTACAAGTTGGTGGGTCCATATTGTCGGTGTCCTGGAACCCGGGCTGGGTCCCGCTGAGGGCTTGTGGTTCGCCGGGTTCCCCTAGGTGCGGGCCCCGCATGCCTAGGGGGACTATGTGCCGTCCTGTCGATCGTCAGGGTGTGGCCGAGTCGAGTCATGTACAGTGCTCTCCGTCAGGTCGCCGCTTGCTGTCGTCAGCAGTGAAGGCGAGGGCACTGTAGCCACGCCGGCCCTAGTCAGCGGGTAGGTGAGGGGCACTGTTGCCTTTCGTGGCAACAGTGCCCCTCACCTACC